>NW_014040483.1:111534-114300 GCF_001186125.1 Sphaeroforma arctica JP610 | reverse complement strand
CACACACACACACACACACACACATATATATATATATATGGATACATACATATACACACACACACACATACACACTCACGCACACAACCATTTATACATATATATATAGTATATATACCAAAGAACTCATTTTAGTTTATGTAGCTTCGGCGCGCGGTTGTATTTACGTAGAAAGACACGCTCATCTATCGATTGCTTCCTATGTTCGAGCACAGAACTCAAGCGGTTCTCGCTGCCACCAATACAAATTCACGTTGTATTGATATGTTGCAGTTGGCCGTTGCAAGCTGCGCACACACCAAATCAATAAGACACAATTGTATCATATACTGCAGAAATGGTATTTTAGACGATACAGGACAACTTGAATCTTTTAAAAATGCTGTGTGGACCTGATAAAATAAATACAATCACATTCCGGGTATAAAGAGAACCTTTCGGTTTTATACACAGCTGATTAAATTTCAAGCAGTTGTGTTCGAATGTTTGTTATAGACATCTCGGTCATGATACACGTGAGAGAATCTGGTGGAAAATACTGCACATCATATAAACGTGACTACCATCTTGTATATACACAGACAACTACTAATGACAAAGGACCTTGTATAGGCCCAGTCACATACCAGATCCTTATAGAAGTCTTCATAGCAACGCATATGCTTCATATCACGGTAGCAGCTCAGAGCACAGTATCGCAGGTGACATTTTGGGCAGCTGTATACCCCCTTTCCTTTGTAGCACCTTATAATTGTACAATATATTTGGAATGTGGTAAGAATGCATTGTATAATATATATATATATATATATATATATACGATTGCAACAGTTCGAAGTATTTACAGATTCGTTTAAAACAACAACATTGTAGTCAATGTAGAGCATTCGGTGACCAGCACCTTGCGAATTGAAGATGTCTCGACAGTCCGGATTATTCTTTGTACACTAGTATAAGCTTGACGTATTTCTGATGGTCGACTGTATACGCCGATACGCATGAGCCATATCAAGTGTACAGGCGTATGGACAAGTGGTAGGGTGGGCAGGTGCACGCGTGCATCTCTTGCTTGTTCTTTGTCGTATCGAGAGACTTAAGACACGTGGTCTGGCCTTGAAACTATAGTTATAAAATATACGGTTCACTTTGCTAGCGTATGAATTGATGTAAATGGATGTAAATAAATATGCACATGAACGTCAATGGGAGAGCATTCTGCGTCATTGAATTGATGGGAACCCAAGGTGGTGCGAGCTTCACAGCTTCATCTACACAACCGAAAAGCGTACCTTGATATTGAAGTATCACAAGCACATATGTTAGACTAATGCTCAGCGGATATAGTTAGTATGATTATCGACCGTACAATTGAACCATGTGAGTACTATTTTTACAATAGACTTTGTGAGTTCTCAGTGGCTTTCGTATGTGTATGCACTTATGTTTACAAACAAAAAGGAATCCGGTATTTGAATTAAATCTTAAAATGGGCTCTGTAGTCGTCGAGCTGATAATTAATAAGTTAAAATGTGTGAATTAGCATCACCTGGTGAACGCATCGGACAAGAAAGGACCCCAATTGCTCTAAATGAATGAAGTATCAGATGCATACGCATGCGAATACAATCAGTCACCACAGAACTATAGACTTACACTTCGCAGACACGATCGCTTTCCTTGAACAGGCTCGCATCTCCAGAGCCAATAGAACCGGACCCGACGTTTGCTACGTTCTGAAGTTCGTACAAAGACATTGTTTGATCTTTACATACCTATCAGAGACCTCTAAACAAGTGTGTTTATATGTAGTTATTCTCTGTCAGGGCGTGCATCGGCAAGTATACTAATATAAAGACTACAAAAAGCTGTTTGATGAGAAAGAGTGTGAGTGCAGACCGGTGTAAGGACGTATGTATTTAATTAGCCGATGTAATAATAAAATCATAGCCTCATTCAACATGAAATACAAAGTTATTACACATGTCATAGAAAATTTACCCGCGAAAAAGTACACGTAAGTAAATATGGACGCCGGACGGTACGGTTGCTTTGGGGGGTTTTTTGTTTTTACTAAAAAACAAAACAAAAACAAAACAAGAAAGTGTACAATTTGGAGGCTATAAGAAAGAGTCTCCGGGGGTTTGCGTTTGGCACACATTGATTGTTAAATATTTATATATTTAGGCTGGTGTATATATACTGATAAGCACGCTATTCAGATGTATACCAGAAATAGGTTCTATGCACAAGTCAGGATTGTAGTTTGTAGTTGGTATTACATAGCTTACTTCGCCGGCAGTATCTTGAATCTACTACCTGGCAACGGTCAGCCGTGATAATAATCTCAGCTTACTGGAAACTCGACCCGAATACACCTTTACGTGACATATTTAGATACTTTTGAGCAGTTTTTGTTGCATTCGAGTGTATTGAAATATATTTGTTATTGAAGTTGCGTCAAGATGGATTTCGCGTCAGTTATGAAAGCTGAGCTGGAGGCACAGAAGCAGAAAGTCGAAAAGAATAAATCGGTATGTGTATTGACTTCGATGTGTACTTGTGTCTATGCTTTATTTATCGACGTGCATAGCGTAGAGAATTATGTTTTCATCAATTCCTTGTTAATACAGGTATTTCCATCGACTGGTTGTATATTCGTTGTACAGTTGGTCATGTACATGCACTCACACAGTTTCATACGCACGCACTCCATAAGGTAATTATATTTTATATTCCATCCCATATATATATATATATATATATATA
>NW_014040483.1:107013-110331 GCF_001186125.1 Sphaeroforma arctica JP610 | reverse complement strand
CACACACACACACACACACACACACACACATATATATATATATATATATTGTACATGATGTTGGTTCATGAAACGTTGCAATCATATTTTGAAGCTTTTGTGTGATGCTGGAGGCAGTGTACGATGTCTTTCATGAGTTGGGGTTGCATGTACATGGCAAAGTAATTTGCGGTGTATTGAATCACAAGCTTGATGTATACACATTTTATTCAGTTGTCCGATACTAAGTAGTGCTACGTTTTACTGTATAGACCGGGAAGTCGTGGATGAAGAAAAGTGAGCTTAAAGCCAATGAGGCTAACGAACGGAAACGGAAAAAAGAGGCGGCCCAGATCGCTGCCGCGGAGGAACTCCTTCACAACAAGAAGGCTAAAGTAACGGAAGACGGTACAGCTGCACCCATTGCGGGCGAGAATAAGGGTACGCACACACCAAGTATAAGTACAGGCACACTAGTGACTAAGACTGGGCTCCCGTTGGTAGCAGCGGAGAATGAAGTGGCGGCTAAAGTGGGCGGTTTAGGCGAAGAGGATAAGAAACGGTCGGGGCTGAACATGGCACCGGTATGTGGAATTGTACACATTAGTGTAGCAGTCTGTGGGGCTCTGTTGTGTTATGACTCCTTATGATGGTTTGGCGTATTGTAGTTATTCTCTCAGTGAACCGGTCTGCGTTGGAGGCCATACCTTGAATTTGCCTTTCTGTGCGTGCCTTCTCAAACTGCAGGTCATTGCAGAAGAATTGTATGTTTTCCATACATTGTTTTTTTTACTTGATGCGCGTGAATCTTGTGGATTTTGTGAATACGTCTTGTGTATATTTATAGATACAGGCGCGCAGTAAGCTAAATCCCCACGATATGACACAATGAATAACGTTGTGGCACACTAGAAGCTGTCTGTGCGAGATCTGATCTTTCTGCTTCTTCGCACCTTACGACTGTAGTTGCACGCTTGCACATATCACTACCCCCTCGCCGTTCTCATGCGCACTGGGTCCATACATGTGCACGATTGAATAAAAAAAATAGCGATAAAACGACGAAGCTTGAAGTAATTTCAAAGCTATGAATCTATATGATTACAGAAAGAAGTGGTCCGCCAATTGCGAGACAGGAACGAGCCCATTCGCCTGTTTGGAGAGACGGATACCATGCGTATGCACCGTTTGGAGTACCTGAAGACACACGAGGCCGTGGTAGACGAGGGCATGCGCAACGATTTCATGGAGGCTATAGACCGTGTGAACGAAAAGTATCTGCAGAGCTTTCTGCTGGAAAAGCAACAGGTGTGTGTGTCGGTGTGTGTGTACGGGAGATTGATGTGTGTGTACGAGTGTGCGTTAGTTAGAAAGTGCGGTGAAATTATTAGTTGTAGCTGTAGCACGAACACGAGGCTGAGATACACGGAGTTTCTCGCAACGCTTTGTAATCACTGTCGGCTGTATGGAAAAGGAGGTGTCCGCTGATGGGTTTGCTGAGGAAGAAGCGGGTGCGGATAATTTGTGTTGTATCAATCCTAGGATATGATGTGTAGCATACTCTACACTAGGCTTGGGGCGAATGAGGCGGTGTGTGAGAGACTGTATATGCGTCGTGCATATATGCGTCGTGCATATATGCGTCGTGCATATATGCGTATGCTTCAGTATCGCACATGACACTCATATACTTTGAGCCAAAAGATTGGTGCGGTGGTTGCAGAAATATACATACTGCAATCAAGCAGCAGAACCGGCATCAAAGTGCATGTCATGTGTTGTGGAGTACTAAGCAAAACCGATATCGGTCCTGTTTTTGTATCAGAGTGTATGCTTACACGTCCATTCGTTGCTTGTTTTTGGATTACTGTGCCTGTGGCTCATACGAGACATCCGCAAGTTTTTTTTTGCAGAAGTTCGGCGCTGTTTTTGGAAATGTTTTTGTCTTGCCAATTCTTATCACACGCTCTCAACCACCTCACATGCGCAAGTAGTAAAATGAATGCACGTGTATAGAATTCAATATAGGGCAGTGATTTTAGGATTTTGAAAGTAGTGTAGATGGATCGGCAGAATTTATTGACCTTTTACGCACAGACGAACATGGCGCTGTGTCGCGAATGGGCGCCGTATTAAAGCCACGGTGATTATATATATAGAGAAGAGTACCGATGATGTTTTGTTCTCATTCCCGGTTGGATTTGTGCAATTATGAAGTGGCTAAATGCTGACCGAAAAAAAAGTTTATACGACGCAAATGGGGTGACAATTGGATTTATACCACATATAGACATATCAAATTATAGTAAACATCTATGTACATATGCTCTGATGCTTGTTGTTCCTTTAGTAAATCTTGTATGCTGACTGTTTGCCAATAGTCTGATGAGCAAAAAGAATCAGAACGGAAACGGCGTGCGGAGGAACGCGGCATGATAGAAGACGTTACCAAGAAACAAATCGACTCGCTATATAAAGTACTAGTAGCAGGCAAAGCAACCCCCCAGGATAGTGCAACATTCTGTTTACGGTAAGTGGTGGACAGTGCTATATGTACTGACGGTGTTTAGTCTGGGAGTGGGTGCGGCGTGATGAGAGGGAGTGTATCTGCATATGCATACAGGCAGTGAACCAACCCCTATAGGAGGACGTGCCTGGTTTCGCGGATGGCTGAGGTGAAAATGAGATCGCTATTTTGGTTGTTTCGTTGATCCGAGTGATGTCGATGCACATGCATCTGTGTACATGTGTCGTCTCAAGGTTCGTAGACTACTGCTCGATCACTTCTACCGCTACACCTTGTTGCTGGCACTCATGTGGGGTACGTTCCCAACAACCGAGTAGTCGTTTTGAGATACTGTGCGTGCCATCCACTCGAAGCAACATTACTTGAGTATTCGTTTCAAACTACTAGTATGCGGGGGTTGACTACTCACATCATCATTGCTAACTGCAGGTACGTGCAGTATTTACTTATGAAGTGGGAGGATGATCTGGAGAACAAAGACATCAACGACAAGCGCACCGCGATAGGCCGCAAGGAATCTGCAATTTACAGTCAAACATGCTCGTATATTGAGCCTATGCAGGTTGGTAGGGAGATCTGGTTTGATGCCTCAAGTTTAAACTAAGTCTTGTCTCTGGTTATAATAAGTTCTATCTCTATGTATGTATGTATGTATGTATGTATGTATGTATGTATGTATGTATGTATGTATGTATGTATATATGTATGTATATATGTATATATATGAATTNTATTATATATATATATATATATATATATATATATATATATATATATATATATATATATATATATATATATATATATATATA
>NW_014040483.1:101895-106993 GCF_001186125.1 Sphaeroforma arctica JP610 | reverse complement strand
TTATATATATATATATNTTAAATGTGTGTNTGTNTGTGTGTTTTGTGCATTCATGCACTCATATTTCCTACTACCATAGCCGCACACGCTATATATGTGTGTACATATATATTTTTATACCGCATTCAATAACACGACCGGAGACTGGCACTTCTCGATCATTCCACACCTTGCCACCACTTTTGCGATGCTGATCAATTGTTATACTTGTACCTACAGGCTCAGCTCAAGAAGAATTCCTTGGGTGAGGATATCATGCCGTTGCTGACAGAAGTGTTCAAATCCATCTACGAGAGAGAATACATATACGCAGCTGACATGTATCTGCGTTTAGCCATTGGTAACGCAGCCTGGCCCATCGGTGTGACTCAGGTGGGTTGGATAACGACAAACATCTGTGATTATCCAGATAAGAATGTTTGAAGTCACCGGAAACGGCCACTGTATATTTGGTTCTATTTCTATTAGAGACGGGTGCGGAAGTAAAATAGCCGTTGCCGTACATGTCAAGTAGGGCCTGGTATACTGCGGTCTACATTGGCGTGTGCGATTGGAATTAAGTGGTTGTGTGGAATCATATTTTACATTGGCGTAAAATGCGCGACTGCGGGGGCGAATAATGCACATTTATATTTGTGTTGTTATGTACTTATCTCACCACGTGCAGTTTTAGCGTGTCTGCGAACAAGTCCGTGCCCCGCTTTCGAGGCCATTCCTGTGTTGATACAGCATCTTTGTTTATTCAATTCATCCAAGCCTGTATCGTATCGAGAACATACATAACTAGTTGGAATAAGAAAATTTAAGGATTATTTGAAAGAAAAAGGGGATCCATCTCACTGACTGTCTCTACCTCTCGGAAGTATCTCTGGGGTGCTTTTCGTACTTCTTTGGCGGGGTTCGCAGTCAATTCCCCCCCCCTCACTGTTTAGCGCTCACTTGCAGTCATAGACACACACGGACATATGCGGAGTTCTACGGATGTGTGTTTATGTACAAGCCCGACTCGCCGTATTCGCTATGTCTAATTAGGGCTGTCGAGCAGCACGTGTCAAATTTACATCTATAAAATCATGCACAAGCACTACCAGCGGGATTGTAATTGTCTTTTGGATAGGTGGTACGCTTAGCGACGTACAGGTTGGTCCTAGTATATTGGCGAAGCTAACTGTTTTTATCTTATTTGTACCTCTACCCCATAAATTGGCACAAAACTCTAACCGAACTTTTTTTTCTGTCTTCTTGAATACTTTTAGGTTGGTATCCACTCGCGAACCGGGCGAGAGAAAATCTTCAGTCAACACGTGGCGCATGTGCTGAACGATGAAGAGCAACGGAAATATATACAGGTATGAATAATTGTTTAAGGGGGTTTGGTATACTTGTCGAGTCGATGCAGAGAGGTAAAATAACCCGGTTTGTTGCGAGTATTTGATTTAAAGATGACTAGACTAAGTTTACGACTATTGGAGTGATGCTGTCATATGTGTATATGCTTGTACGCTCGAGAAAACTTGATTGTAGCGTGTGCCAGTGTCTACTAATTGAGCAAAGGAAGTATAGTTGATCGAGTAGGTGTAGCAACTAAAGTATAGACATGCACGACGGGCCACTTTGATCTTATGTTACTAGTTTATGATTGGTGGAGCATGTGTGGCTACGGAAGTGTATTCCAAGTATGAGGGGGTTGCTGTTTTATACCGTATCAGGAATTATAGCTATTCGAAAAGGTGATTGTTTGTGGTGTGTGTTTGCACGTTCAACTATTTGCATATGTATTGAATGGGCCATTCTTCTTCGGGGAGTATAGTTACTGTAAATTACGTTCTTAATAGAGCTTTCAGTTCGAATGCTAATTCAGGAACTCTCTTATATAAGCATAGCACGCACGAGGATAGCCTTGACCATTACATAACGATATGTATGTCTTTATATCCCCATCATAGCCTTGACCATTACATAACGATATGTATGTCTTTATATCCCCATCACAGGCCTTGAAACGTCTGATGACTTATGCACAGAAGAGGTTTCCTGCCGACCCGTCAAAGTGCTTGGAGTTCAATGGACTCAGAAACGATTAAGCGTATTTGTATCTGCTGGCTTACAGATCAGATGGCTTCAGAGCTTGCAAATGCAAGTGTGCTTTCAGAATCAGTAGAGAATTGGACAGGCTCCGGAGGTCGCTCATATTAGAGTTCGGTTAGAATTAGTAGTGAAGTGGTATATTGTGAGAAGCGAGGTAGATACGCTGCCCTGGGGGCTACAAAGTGCGTTTGTTGCATTGCGTAGTAGAACAAGCCAGCCACACTTGTCCCGTGCGAGCCGATACAGATGTTGGAATGGAAGGCGTTGCTATGCGACAAGCACTTGATCACTCACGAGAATTGCCTTGACCGAATGAGCGGGGCCATTTGAGGCCAATTGGGGTGGACCAAACGAGTGGCATTGGTACTAACGAGACTACTCTACGCTATGGGCAGATCAGACGGGCACAAGCCACGTCCTCTGCTCGTAGGAGTCTCTATCAGACGGGAAAACGCTGTATGTGTGTGGGCAAGTATTTCGCGATACTTCTGCTTTTTTAATCCAGACATACAGACTACCAGGCCTCGCACGCTTGACAAGAAGCAATCCCTACGTGCTGTACAGGGTGTGTACTTGGCTGTTGTTCGGTCATTGTGAAGATGCTCTTCAAAGGCCCCCAATCACAGTTTGTCCGCACAGTCGCTCACATCACCGTCGTATCGATACTGAGGGCTTCTACCCAGACAAAGGATGTATTGCAGCATTGCGCAGTACATATACGTGCTCAAGTACTGCACTCCAGACACAGGCGCGTGCACCAATACGCCAGATGCACAGGGACACAGGGACCCTATCCATCACACACACACATGCATATCATGCAGACATGCATTTGAACCACTCATGCACACTACACCAGGTGCATACTACCATGCCAGGGGTGTACGTTTTTATGAATAGGGCACAGAATGGTACAGAGAGAAGTGATGTACTACAGGTACACCTGTATACCACATATGATACAAAGATAAGCATTTATTTGAACTGTACACCATAGCCGATTCTCATAAAAGGTCCGCCACTGCCCTGGCCGCACAATTCGGTGGATGTGTTGTAGCGTATGGTATGACTACACAACACCCATGCGGACGTGGGGGGGGGGGGGAGAATACCAAGACAGATCAACAGTCTCCATGGGCACAGGACACGAACGTCCTCATGACAACTTTATGGACCAATTTAAACCCACTATAGGCAGTACTACTAGCCGTATGTTTGCGACGAACACGTGGAGATGCATGTGGAACTCTTGGCGTCGGGTAAATAGGTAGCATGTTTAATGTAGTGTTTGGGGCGTGAATAAAGTAAAGGTTAACGCCATCCGAGAGCGTTTACAACTGTCTCCCAGACTGCATAAACTGGATATTTGAATTTGGGTCAGTTGACGCCCAAATGCGTGACCAATTTATACCACGAACTGTACGATCGAGACACAAATTAGCATTGGCAAGGTATTGGTTCGTAGTGTAAATATTGATGGTCCTGTACATGATAACCATTGCATCAGGCAGTAATGTCAACCACCAATTCGCGTCTAGTTCGGGACAGTTGTGAAAGCCTCGGGTTAACGCACAGCACAATTACAGAGTCCTTAATGAAACAACCGAGTTCATCTATAGGCTACACAGTTCACTGAACTGTACAGAATGCCATACCATGCCGAATATCCGTGCGCCTGTTGATTGGATGTGCTTTGGGTCTCTTGGATGTGCTTTGGGTCTCTTGGATGTAGCTATCGAAGTGTACAACTCGACAGTTTCAGTTTCTTCAACTCAAGTCCCGTCATCACAGCAAGAACAATTAACTGGCTAGAGTCAGGCGGTGGGTGTGACGTACACATTAGATAAGCTCTGATGGCAGGGTCTAAAAGTGTATCTGAGACGGAGTTTCATTCCGAATTCATTGTCGCTTTCATCGGACTACAGTCACGCCCGTCGTGTATCAGAATTTGCATGTGAACGTCGCAGACAACACTCTGCTCGTTGTGAAATGTACATGAGCTCTCATCGCACACGACCGGGGGCCTGCAAGTGGCCAATAGAATGGATCCAAGCTTAACTATACTGATTCTCGATTCACTAATCAATACATACTGTATTGCTGCTGCTTCGAAGTTTACTCCAAATGTAATTAGGGTAGTGCGTCGACACCCCACTAGTCGTGATAAGAAATATTCGTTTGTATGGACATGCGGGTGTCTTCTTAAGCACACCATGACAGTCTGGTAGCATCTGTTACTCATCATCTGTATGTACATGTGGTGATCATCCTCTTGGGATTGAACTAGGCTTACAACCCAATGCACAAACCGACGCGCCGATAAATAGTATCCCATGTGATAGTTCCACGGCTTTAGTGTTGTAGTACTGGCGACTCAACGAACCATCCACACTACATACAGCACCCCAAATATGAACCAGAGGAACATGGGGAACTGTAGGGCCTGACACTATACCAGACATATGGACCGGTTGATCGGCTGACAACGGCCACGTGTCTTAAACACTAATACTTAATATGCAGGTATGAACTAAACACTCATACTCGATATGCATGTATGACGATATATCCATGCCGTGCTCAGCGCACGTCGTCTCCAAATGCATTGCTTTGCGGGCGCATGTCCGCGAAGTCGGCTACGGGTATACACCAGTACTGAAATTCCTGCCAGATGCGCTCTTTCATCCAAGCTGTTTAAAAGAATGGGGGGGGTGTTAGTTAGTTTATCATGCCACAATATATCAACTAACAAGACTAGATACCAGACACTCAAATGTGCATGAACCAGTTCCGATGACCCTCATATGTGTGTGATGGCTCTCGACAAAGTTATCGGGTTCATATGCAATATATACATATATATATACATATATTTACATACATACATACATACATATATATATACATATATATATATACATACATACATACGTACATATATATATATATATAATATATATATATATATATATAATATATATAATATATATATTATTATTATTACTATATA
>NW_014040483.1:79380-86380 GCF_001186125.1 Sphaeroforma arctica JP610 | reverse complement strand
ATATGCACGTACGTACACGTACGTACTTGTACGTGTGCGTATGTACGACTATGTTTTTGTGCATACTTGTACGTACTTGTAGAGTCTACAAACCGACTATATCAGGACTATGTAGTGTCTACGAACTGTCTATATAGTGATTGTGTAGACGTGAGCGTTCATACTTACCGGTACGTACTTGTATGTACGTATAATTATTTGTACGTATAGGTATGTACTCATACCTATTCGTACGTACTTGTGTACACACTCGTACGTACTTGTACGTGCGTATGTGTGTATAATGTGTGTGTACTCCAACAATATCGATTTGAAATAATGCTTTATGTATATAATCATGTCACTCACACTTGTCTACTACTAACAGTTACACCTGCGAGGATTGGTCCCGCATATTCGGCACAGAAGGTAATCGTACCAAGGCCTGGATTGAATTGCCACAATACCGTCCACAAGTTTACCCAAATGGTGCTGATTATGGCTTGGACTCGGAGGGTAACCCCTGAAGTGACGCGATTGTAGTACGTATTCTGCCGAATTTAAAGTTACTACATGATTGTATTGACGGTACTATAGCAACATTTGTAAATGTTATGCTACCACCGGGTTCGGTCGAGGATGAGGCAGAACACCTTCCTGATGTAAATATATAGGTAATGTATTGACAACCACACAACAATGTTACAACATAATGTATACTTTTATAAATATTATGTAGATTGGTCACAAATAAAGTGTTCAGATATACATACCTTGTGTTTGTTCTTGTATTGATTCGTAGTCGTCGAACATACCCATGGTGTCATCTTCGAAATCACCATCATTGTCACTCCATTTCTCCTCGTCGCAACGAGGGTCATGCGCCCGAATAAAATTAGAATCGACAAAGATAGAGTAAAAGAATGCGGACTGAGTTCCGTCATACAAACTTAGCTCACACGCAGTTTTAAGAGTTGGAAATCTCTTTTTATCTATCCCGAACCCGCACTCTGCTGCATTCCTTAAAGTGCTATGGAGTAAATTGAAAAGCTCTTTGTGATCGCGTGGCCTGTCAGCACCGTTACCAAAATCATTCAAATGGTACCTTGTGCCTTTATAGGGAACAAGGCAATGCCAAGTAAGACGATACACTATGTCGGCTAAGGCACATTTCCCTGTAACAATAGCATACAGATGAATAATCAAAGTAAATAAACATCTGCATAATTACTATATAGTCAGTTTGTAAACAATACATAGTCGGAGAATAGTCAGTTTGTAGACATTGCATAGTCACTGAATAGTGTACGTACTCGTACCTGCGCGTACATATTCATACGTGTGCGTACGTACAAGAACGAGTACGTATGCACACGTACGTGTCCGTACAAGTACGTATAGATACGTACGCGCAGTTACAAGTACGTATCTATACGTATGGACGCACACATCTACATAATCACGATATAGTCAGTTTGCACACACTACATAGTCGATCGATATTCAGTTTGTAGACACTACATTCTCTGCCTTGTCTGCCCCGGTAGCCACAAGTTCACTACCAGCCACTTTACCTGCATCCAACAACTGATTCGATGCATCTTGGTAGGCCCGAAACTGCCGCCCATTGGCCCTGACCTCCTTCAGCAATTACAGGAGTGCCACGACTTCCACGGTGTCTGGACCCTCCACGAACACCTTGGATCTTTTCTCCATGTTGAAGAACCACCGTACCCTCACCCGTCCCTAACACATCAACAGATGTTCCCCATACCCCGGCTAATCACGCTGTTGAAGTACTACTTCCAAATATCGGTTCAAACCAAATCATCGCGCTTGTTGGTTCCGACTATGATACTTCCGATCCAGGCCAGCCAACACATACCGAATTCATCCGTGGTCTGGTGCGGCATTGGCTTACCCCTACCTCGCTTCTGTAAGATTCGGTCTAATAAAGGCGATACTAATGCCTTAGAATAAATAAACGCGTAGGTAAATTCTATATATCGTGTAAATATCGATATAAATAAACGGAATGAGACGTTTAATAAAGTTAGGTTTGCCTCGTGAAAACAGCAATACTCTGAGGGATTGTGAGGCTGAGACATTGCCTATATATAATCCTCTCAGTACTGTTTCCGCCCAGGGGATTTTATTTAGTGTTTCGTTGTCGCTCTATTCTGGGGCGAATCCGATAGACTCATAAAATCCTATCTTTAGAAAAAATAAATAAAAATAAAAATACTCTTGACGTCTTTAGTTATTGTCTGAACCAATAACTTGCCACTATCAAAAATTACCGACTTAGCCTTCATCAGACTGGCACATCTGGTTGGCTTATCAGAGGATCAACTAGGTAACGTTAATAGTCCCTAGAAACCTATATTCGGTTGAGCCGTCTCGCTACCGAAGTATTCAGATATAAATAAAATTGGAAAGTAAATAAAGCTCTATTAATAGAACTAGACCAACTCTTTTATGTTTGGTATTTTACTGAGGCCTTTTAATGGCCTCATCCAAATATCTGATATGTTAAATGGAAAAGGTTTAATTAATAAAACCATTAAAACCCATTTTAAGAAACTTAAGTTCCTCGTGCTATTAAGAGCACATTTAGGAGACTTAAGTTCGTCGTACTATTAAGAGTATATTTAGGAAACTTAAATTCCTCGTACCATTAATAGTACGTTTATAATTTGCGTACTGCTTAAGAGTACGTTTATATAAAGAGTCTAATGTGGAGGCCCGGCTTATTACACTTCTTGACCGGATTATGACGGATAACCTGATCCTTCTCGGTATTTCTTACTCTGCACTAACCCATTCCGCGGCACTACACGGCGTAGTCCCGATCCGTATCACAGAGGTGGGTACTCTACTTAGTAGGTCAGCAAGCGAATATATGGAACATTCGATAGTAACAGTGTTTTGTCAACACCAGCCTGAATTGACTCAGCACATTTCTTCCATTGTCGACTCACTTGGCCCAAGCTTCAAACGTGAATTTACTGACCACTTCTTCCCATCAATCTTTCCTGAACCACTAAAGCGACTATGAGAGCCATACCATATGTTCGTACATTCTTTCATACATACTTGTCATTTTTGAAATAAATAATATTATCCCTACATAGTTACTGAACAGTATATGTGAGTATATATGAGTACATACTTGTGTTACGTGCGCGTATGTACACGATCGAGTACGTATAAGTACGTACATGTACATATTAGTACGTGCTTATACGTATGAGTACGTACAAGTACGTTTGAATACGTACTTATTCGTACCTATACGTACGAGTACGTATGTACACCATATTCGAACGCATGGGAACGTACTTGTATGTACGAGTCGGTATGTATGAGTATGTATGAGTACGTAAGAGTACGTACACACATGTACAAGTACGTACAAGTACGTATGAGTACATACGCACACGTACGAATAGGTACCCTTCCGTATGGACAACGTGCACGTCTACATATTCACTATATAGCCAGTTGGTACACATTACATAGTCGACAAAGGATAGTCAGTTGTTAGGCACTACATGGTCACTGAATAGTGTGTTTGCGAGTATGTATGAGTACAATTAATATTTGGTATAAATACATATAAACACATACATACATACCTTTAGGCATTTCCCATCCCGATGGTCTCACTACCCTCTCGTAGACAGCACCGTCATGTACGCACCCTATGGATCCGCACAGTGTAAACTGACAACTACGATCTAACGACACACACGCAAAAACATTTGGGTCAAAAAGCCTTTCCTGTCTTCTTCTCTTACAGTATTTGGCATATGTGAGCCATCCTGTGCCCCAATTACGCAGCTAATGAAAGGCCAGAAACGAGTGTTATTTCTTATTTTGGATGGTACCGGAGTGTCTTTAGTAGGCATAACAACATAATTTTTGTAGAGCGCCAGATTGATGTAGTATATTGCCTTTCTTATCCCATTGAATACCGTCTGTGTACTCCGTCCAAATATTTGAGCTAAATACGCCTGTGTCATTTTTTTGACCTGCGAAGGTAAGCCACATATATAACATCTCGTGAACTCCTACATTAGCCCGTCCATCAGGTTTATATACCTTTTTAATTTCCATAATAAGTTTCTCAAACACAACGGGAGGCATTCTCAAACACTGTTTATGTACGCGCTGGTTTGAACTATTCATTACGCTTTCAATGTCCTCTAGTCCACGAAAGTGATTCTTATTGTATACGTTGTCGCGGCGTCCACCTGAACCATATATTTGATAGAGTTTTTCTATACAGTCACCTATAGCGTACATAGTGTTTTCTGTGTTGTTGATACTATAAATAAGCGAGTCATATGCTGCTTACTTACTTGCAACTGGAATTCTTCGCACTCTTCATCGTAG
The DNA here is from genome assembly GCF_001186125.1 of Sphaeroforma arctica JP610. Lineage (NCBI taxonomy): Eukaryota > Ichthyosporea > Ichthyophonida > Sphaeroforma > Sphaeroforma arctica. The sequence continues at coordinate 82,003 of NW_014040483.1, read as the reverse complement.
CTTGTTTCCCCGCACATACTACCCAACAAAGCGTACAATATGAAGTTATAATAGAACTGGAGAATACGTATACATAATTTATATACAAATAGAAGTGTCAAAAACTAAAAAAACCGCGGTGTTTTGTTGTATGCTTTTTCACGCTCAAAAGCCAAAGAGTATTCCGAAATTATAATGCTCTTTCTTCATTCATTTTCAAAGAAATATACAACGAAATGAAATACTGCTTCAATATTTTTACGTCGTAAAATTTGGAATTTGGAATTGGCAAAAGCAGCGGAATTGACAATTTATGAAATATTGAAGTTTTGAAATACTGAAAAATAAAATTAAAAATTCTGCAATATTTTGAAATTATGAAGAAATTATGGACTCGCGTAAAAAATTATGGATTTAGTTACCGGAGTAAGGTATTTTGCTCTTTGTGTATTTATCATCACAGAATTTTCAAAAGATGGCAAAACCGGCCTAAATACTCTCTCTACTACTAACCTCTGCTGGTGGCGGGGGGACCAGGCCACCAGGGCGCCGGGCCGGGGGCGGGGCGCTGGGGCCCCTGGGGGGGTATGTGTATGAAAATTGAAAATTCATAGCCTTTTTGTTGTTGTTTTATGGTCGTTTTATTAATTGAAACAATTCATGGCCCTCTGGATTTGAGTCTGTGTCGATAAATTCACGATTTCCGCTACGACCCCGATTTCTGCTCGAGACCCAAATCCAGAGGGCCATGTTGAAATAAGCTTGGGTATATTGGCATGTAATATGATTGGTGAATTTTTCAGTGCTCCGAAAACAATTTCGCCAATAGACTCTGACTTGTTTAAAATTAAGTGATATTTATTGGTGATATATTCCACCCACCTGCAATCAGGCTACAGTAGTAAGTCCCTCAGGCTTCAGAGTTCAGAGTTCTCTCAGTCCTCAGAGAGTCAGACTGAGTCACAGAACTCAAAAGTCAGAAATGGGTTTCTTTTTTTGAAAATACCGCGCGAGCCGCAGAGCGCAACGGCAACTGGCAAGGCGTATGTAAATAAAATAATCACTTTGCGTAATTTTTACACTTTACATATGTTCAAATTTTGAAAATCGCTATTCTTTTTTAACTTTTTTAAAAGCTGCCCTTTCTTTTTAGACAAAAGTGAGCGACAAAATCAGAATAGCCAATACAAATTTTTAACAAAACGTGGAACTCCAAAACAACGGACAAAATATTATTACCGCCTTGAAGGCTTGAGCCCTCGTGTGACTTTCAAAATGCACCTATTTCGAAATTTAACGTTTTTTTACTTTATTAAAATTTCTGGAGGTTTTTAGTTTCTATAAATACTAAAAACAATATTTCTACGTTTATTTTTTTATCCCATTTCTCAGAAGACTCGGAGGGAGCCCAAGGACTCATGGCTCTCAGGCCCAGTGTGAGGGCCAGGGGAGAGATGTTTTATTGTTTTTTGATGTTAAAAAACCTTTTTTTTTTGTAGCCTCCTAGACTAAAATTTAGAACGGCTGCGAAAATTGTCAAATTGGAAAGTTGTAAATTTTTTTTTCATCAGAAGGCAAATTGAAGAGTTGTATTTTTTTTTCATCAGGAGGTTTGGCTATTGGCAAGAAGGAAATTGAAAGTTGCAGTACATGTTTAATCAGGCTACAGGTATGCAATGAACGACAATCGCAAGTGGATAAACGTTCATAAATCGATTTAACTGATCTACAATTCGTCAACTTAACTTAGGCACCATATCATTGAGCACTATAAATAAATAAAGCAAAATGCTTTCCCATGTTTAAAACTGGAAAAATTATAGGATAAAATAACTGGAGCATGTTTGGTTAAAAAAAACTGAAATTACCCACAGACGCAAGAGTAGAATAAAATGGATGCAAATGGTTGTGCATGTATCTCGATTGACAAAGTATTTACCAAAATGTTCTAGCAGCTCTGTAATGGTGTATATAGTTTGTGATGAGGCAACATAGCAGAATACGCATAACACGGAAGTAGAGCTAAATAGTCGTTAATATATTGTCGCGAAGGTGTGTGCAATCATCGCACTATTACTCTCGTTGATACGCGAAATCACCCAAGAATTCTTTCTTTATCAACGTTGTGATAATCATTAGTATCCGTCTAGAGATCATGTCACACTAATCCCAAACTACTGTCGAGAGCAACCATCCTGGGCTAAGAACCTTACAGCTAATAATCAATCATATAGAAGCCCTTGTGCATGGTTAATATAGTTTACCCATTATGCCGCCCAATGAACAGTGTAACAGGTCCGACACCAGCCGTCTGGTGTCACAGAATATTCAGGTTTGTCTCGTCGGAGCGTTTGGCACAGGACGTTAGAAAATATGACTATGTAACGTATGTACTGACCGAGGAGGGTATTGAATCTGAATATGTTCATATCTGAATATACCGAGTAGTTTCCAACCAGACATTTCGGGTGTTAGTCGGTGCACAATAATGTACGTATTCAACCGGTGGGTGTATTGTGACTGAATCTCTAAATTGCAAACGTGCTCGAAACCAAATTGCGCTTTTTACACTGTAATACATGATTGTATTCCTTATGTATACATGCAAAGCCTGTCCCTGTGTCATATATATATACGTATATAT
>NW_014040483.1:77584-79085 GCF_001186125.1 Sphaeroforma arctica JP610 | reverse complement strand
TAGTGTGTTATTAGTTATATATATATATATATATATATATATATATATATATCTGCGTCTGTGTCTGTGTCTGTGTCTGTTTCTGTGTCTGTTTTTATATCTGTATATGTATATGTATATGTATGTATTTTTTTGTATGAGTATACGTATATGTATTTATATGCATTCAATTATACTCGAATAAGGTTCTACCATGAATATAAATCATGAATATATATCGTTTGTTCCTCATACATGTACAATGATGTTCTGCTATTCGTATGCTCGAAGTGCACCATGCGATTGGAGATTTATTATTTTTTTGGCGAATATCTCTGTCATTTTGTATCATGGTAAGGCTATGTTGAAGCTCCTTCAGAACCCACTAGTCACCAGTTTGGTCAGAAACGAAGACATCAATATCACGAATATGTCTTGTTGATCAGCGTATGCATTCGTTTTCAACTTAGATGTCCGATTGTGTTACAAGTGTGCACGCCATTCTCATAATTTTGTATATTCCGGTACAGACTCACATCGAGATCTGCAAACAGAAACATTTACAGGATGTGCAGTTGATGACCGATCTCAGAGAGTATATCCGGGAGCGTAGCCGTCTAGAACAAGTGCACGCGGATAATCTTTACAAGCTCGCCATGAGCACAGCCAAAAGTCGGTAAGTTTGTCATCTTATTGTATTTATACCGACACTGCTACTTCAATAGTATTCTATTTTCCTGTGTATTTATCTTGTGCTTGCGAGTATCTAAACATTTATGTGTGTTTCTGAAATCAACAAGGAATCACAGCTATACGCACTGCTCAATACTTCTTTGTGTGTGCAAATGTCGCCATGTGTCTGCTGTGCTCACGTGCAGTGCTTGTGGTACGTTACAGTGTAGTTCACATACATCACGGGCAATACAGCTGATATGCTTGTAAAGGTGCTCAAGCAATTTCTTTACCCGTCATTATAAGTTAAACTCGGAATCAGGGGTCCATGGACATCATCTTCTTCTCCTCTCCCCATTTCATTCATTAATTGCTTCTGAATGTACTCATTTTTAAATATACTTGTACAGCTATACATTTTAAGTATAAAATCGGTAGCTCAACATGTACATGTCTCTCAGTATACGCACCTTGCTGAAGTGCACATAAACCACTATCGCCTATTCAGGAGGTGGGACCTGGAGAAGGAATTTGGTTCATCGTCCAAATTCTATAACCCACAAACTACAAAATCATTCTTTGAAATGGTGAAAGATACAAAGAACGAGGCTGAACGCCACAGAGACACTGCGCATACACTGTCGCAACCACTGCAGAACTACATCACGGCACAGGTGAGACGACATTGATCATTGTAAGCTAATTGGCAAGCAACTTCATGTACACATAAACATGCGCATACATACATATGTTTATAAATATATATATATATGTATATATATGTATATATATATATATATATATGTATATATATATATATATATATATATATATATTATTATATATATAT
>NW_014040483.1:73314-77564 GCF_001186125.1 Sphaeroforma arctica JP610 | reverse complement strand
TTATATATATATATGCAGGTATGTACGCACTCATGAGTGTATATTTGCATGCAAACGTGCATGTATGCATGTATTTGTGTATGTATATATGTATGTGTGTATGTGTGTATGTATGTAAAGAAATAAGAAGTTCTTTGTTTTAAGTATTACGATTCCGTGCAAAGATCACCGAATCAGTGTTACGTATACGGGGTCTTTTGCGGGAGAGCTTTAGGATCCGGACCAATTTTTTGTCCAGGTGTAGTGTGTATATCTGCGGTAACATACGTGTAGAATACCTGTCTGTCTTAGAACTGCCATCATTTACTCTAATCGTACCGTGTGCAACCACTGTTCGAATCGAATCTTTTCTCTGCACTTATCACCGTTTAACGATCATTTTCTCCACATTATATTAGTTGAATGTCTCCAACGGCCGACTACGGAGGTGCACGAACATTCACCATAAGATTCATGGTATGTGAGGACTGTTTGTCGTCTGGCCGTTCGGTACTATGTAGGTTTGTGTCGTACCCTCATGTCCTACGGCAGATACTAGAATACTTATCTGTGTATGCATGTATATATATGTCTATATGTCTATATTTATGTCTATACATATATCTATATCGATATATATATATATAACTATATCCATATCCATATCCATATCTATATAAGTATCTGAATCTATACCTATATCTACAAGCACGGACAGTTTCATGCCTTGCATATCCAATTCCTCACTTGTCGCATGCACATAAGTTGTTGGTGTGTGGTTTAATTACGTATGCTCCAGTACGTGTTGTGTGCTATTGTGAGTATCCCATTGCGTTTCACCCTTCTCCATGCCATAATGCACGGTGCAACACTGATCGCTTACCTTGGTTGGGCAAGTGCGAACCCCAATTCAATATGAAGACTTGTATATGAAGTCATCATTCTTTGGAAGCAAGGACTCTGTACCAAATCCCCACTTGTGCGACCTGATTAGGATACGTGTATACTGGCAATTGACATTGTATTACTGTGCGGAGTGTCTTTAGCAACTTATCACTGTGTTGTACTGAGTGATATTGACATCTCATGATTGTATGGCACTGACAGTCTGCAACATCTTATTGCTAGATTGTGCGGAGTGTCTTTTATACTTATCACTGTGTTGTACTGAGTGTTATTGTCGTCTCATGATTGTATGGCACTGACAGTCTGCCACATCGTATTGCTATACTGTGCGGAGTGTCTGTTCGTAGTCTTGTACTGAGGTCAGTGTGTGTGCATCATCTCTCTTCTGCAGCAAATATTGACGATGTCATGGACCGATACGACGATTCGCGGCGGATAGCAGACGGCTTGGACGACCAAGTGGTGCTGGCCAGAGAGAAACTGGACAAACTCAAAGACAAACAACGCCAGAAGAAACTTGGTATGTTGTCCACATTCCGGGGGTTTTCCGGCGTGTATAAAGAATTGACTGCGAGTCATAAGCTGCATACGTGTGCAGCGCATGAATCCTATGCAGTAGTACGGTATGCTTATACGCGTAACTACCGGAGCGTAGAAGTGGCACGCACACAGAATCACTCATGCCCAAACTAAAAAAACCAATACACGGTCACGTACTCCTGCACAGCCGGGAAGCTTGCTAAAACAGAGGAGTTGAAGTTCAAGAAAGAAATCGCCGATGTGCGCTTGGCCAAGTTCAGAGCAGAGAGAAGTCGGAATGTGTATATACTGAACAAGGCCGGCATGAATAGCATGCTAGAGGAGTACTACGCCACCTATCTCGTAAGTTGTAACACGGGCAGACGTCTAATTGCTTCAGTGCAAAATGTACACGTTATGTTTAAACTGAATGCACTTTCAGGTGTTACGTTATCCTACTTGCGTCCTCTCAGAGCCAGACTTTGAATTCGTATTGCGCGAGTCACGTCTTTCGCGGAACACCTTCCTGTACTATAAACGAACTGTTCTGGCCTATTTTGTAAACGGACGGCACCTTCACCCCTCCAATGCTTTGAGCAAAGAGTAGATCCTCATCCCTTCCTATTCGGGAATCATACGGGGAGTGTCCGTTGGATTGTGTATATGCGGATTGTCACCCACGTCGAGTACTGCTTATAATAACTAACTCACGCGACCTGACCTGCGCTCATGACAACACCCCACAGCCGGATATTCTGTCTCTGCTAGACGACGGATACTGCACAACCACAAGCACGGTGATGTCTCACTACCACGACGCTCTCGATCACATGTTTACGGAGTCGCTGACAGGCCTAGAGAAGTATGTTCCGAGTGCACGCCGCACGCTGCGTCTTCCGATGTTCAGTACCCATAGTTCTACGCATTTTCGCAAACTGCTCTGTTTGTTGTGTAGCCCGCCCGTGTGTGTCGCGCTGTGTTCTGTTTCTCCAACGCGACTCTCGCAACTGCACGAACACAGAGTGACTGTCAGGATTGGGGAATGGGGTGTTCTGGTTTTCTTGTACGGTTTCATCTGTGTGCCTTCGCGTACGCTGTGGTCTATCAGTGCCACCTCTGTCGCAACGCTCTCAGCCGCACGCATACCATGTCGCTTTCAGCGTAGGTAGCGCTATTGATTGTCAGGATTCCGCTCAGCAATCTGCACCCGCTTGTTTCGTCCCATATACTGTTTCGTATTTTGCGCTTAATTCATTTCCTGTGTACATTGTAGAAACCTTTTCCTTGTACTCGGTTCTTATCGCACTAATCGTTATCTATGTATTTGGCCAGCATTGCTCTGTACGCGAGAATGATGCTTCCGGGAGTGGTCCCGCCGACTTGTCGCATCCCGTGTGTTGTGTGTACGCTCACGAGGCTGTACTCACAGTCAGACGTGTACATGTTCAACTCTTTGTAGATGTGAATGTATAGAGATATCACGGTACCTCAACTCTCGCTGGCATTTGCTCTTTGTGATACAGATTCCACCGATCATTCAATGCAATCGATGAGGAAAGAGAACATGTACAATTCCTCAAAAATCCAGTCTTCATCATGTCAGAATTGGCCAAACAAGCAAAGGTGAGTGTCTGGGTGTAGCGTTATATATATGTATATATATATTTGTCCGTGTCTGTGTCTGTATGTGTATGTGTATGTATATGTGTATGTGTAAGTGTATATATATCAATATATATTTATATTTCATATAATGTCTATAGTTGTATATATATATATATATATATATGTCTATATTGTCTATATTGTCTATATTGTCTATATATATATATATGTATGTATGTATGTATACTTATATATATAATATTACATTTTAATCTTTCATCTTTCATCTTTCCGTAATGGATGTCCTCATCAGGTTCATCCTTTGCTGCCAACTGTTCATATATAGATCTATCTATAATGTAGGCATCTGTCATCTGTCATGTGTGTCGACTGTGTTAACGCTCCATTTCTACCGTGTCTTATCGAGTTATATACATCTGAAGCCAGTTGTCGGGATGCATTGTATATTCCACACTTTGCCCAGCGCAATAGTGACCACGGTAAATTTATGGAAGCACGATTAAGCAACTCGTGGCCAGTTTCTTCATCCATATGTATGTACCTACAGTTGAAAAAATAGACCATCAGAACTACAAGCCCAATACTTAATCGCATCATATCCTATGTGTAGGGTACGGGGTATGTGAGGCTAATTTTCATACCGACATATGGTTGTATATGTATATACATAGAGGCTAATTTTCATACCAACATATGGTTGTATGTGTATATACATATAGGTTAACTTCATACCAACATTTGTATATGTCATAGGGTATTCTACGATCGTCCGATGACATGGCTACCCCGTTGGTTGAGTTTGATGGCAGCAAACAGCATCTCTGGAGGGAGCTGAAAGACGCCAAGCAACGCCTGGGTCGGTTTTTGGCCGAAAAGGAAAAGGTGTTTGCATGTGACTCTAGCTATGAGTTGTTATTGCCGTGAAAATCGTTCGGCTTTTGTGTATATGCTTCTTAGTAGTTTTCGATGCAATGTCACTGAACGTTCACTGGTGGGAAAGTTTGGGCGTTTAGCATAGTAGTCGGAGGGATGCTGTTTTTAAAGGACTGTGATCTTAATATGACGTATTAGCAGCACAAAATATTATGTAGAACTAATTGGGCCGATGCATGGCGCTATAGCCAAGTTTCAATAGTCAGCTTATATATATATATATATATATATATATATATATATATATATATATTATTATTATTATTATTATATACTATATATATATA
>NW_014040483.1:67327-73294 GCF_001186125.1 Sphaeroforma arctica JP610 | reverse complement strand
TATATATATATATATATATATATATATATATATATATACGTTAGTGTGTGTGTGTGTGTGTATTTGGACATTCGCTGTGTGCTACTGGATATTTGCGATACACAATGTTATCCTGGGCTGAGATGGCTGAACAGTCAAAGTAAGGTTGCTGTGATTGTTATTCCCAATCTTTAAGGCTTACGTCCGCACCCTCTTCTACCTCTTCCATCTCTTATATGGTCTCTTTTTGTTTTATGTGGCAGAGATGATCTCTATTTTTCTTCTTCTGTTTTCTAGTTATCTTCCTTCATTTCTCTCCCAGTCGTATAAGTAGTTGTTCCGATCAAAAACTCATTTTGCGTTTTTTTTTCTTTCTTCACCTTCATGAAAATCCTCTGTATTCATACTACAACGTCGTCACCAGGTCAACGAAACCCTAGCAATGCTCAGTAATGCCGGAAAGTCTGTTCCGTAAGTCTGATGTTGTGTCGTGGCATGTTGCAGCCTGTCGATTTCCGTTCCTTGACTTTAGAGATCCAATGGTGACTGTGAGTCCAGCTCGTTCGATCGTATTGCTATCTGGCTATTCTTCGCTGTTGTTTGTGTGTGAGCGTACTTGAGATACTTGCGTACTTTGTGGTGAGTGATAGGTCCTACCGTGTCGGAGTTGGCTTTTATCCTGATCCTGATTGATCCCCTTGTCCATCACGAATCTATTTACCCCTGGCTAAATTGTAACCAAAGAGGTTGTAGGTGTCAATAAGGTCTTCTACGTGACACCACCTCCAATACGACCACCCACTGATGCGCTCCTTCGTCCCACATTGTCACAGTACGCAAAGCGACATGGAATCGGTCGCCAACCAGTGGTTTGACATGAAGTACCAGTACATTGTGCTTGTCTGTGACGAGGCTCGGTTGAAGGCCTGGATTGAGCGCATAGATGTGGTGGGTATTAAGGACGACAGCTTCAAGGAGGGGGATGCGGGTGAGTGGGCTGTATGATGTACATGTTTAGTTCTGCATCTATAGAGCCACAGTGATATTCAAAGAAATATGTTCCTTATAAACTATACCCTGAGGTGGACACTGATGTATAGGCCTGCCCCCGATTCTATTCCTACGAAATACCTTTCCGCATACTCAGTACTCATTCAACAAGTACACCTTTGGTTGTTATAGAGGTATGGTGCCGACTATAACTTATCAATGCTAATAACCGCAATGCAAACATGTGCTCAATTAACAAACATAGTGACCAGACAATACATATACTGTTGATTATCATAGATGTGTACGACTACCGACCCGGAGAGGAGGACGATTCAGATGACGAAGTAGATAGTGCCACACAGCAAAAAGAGACTCCCAAACCACAACCCATGCAATCACGCATAGTCATCGCAAATTCCGTTGTATGTATATTTATATACATATATATCTATTTATATATATATATATATATATATATATATATATATATATATATATATATATATATATATATATATATATATAGATGTATATGTCTATGTCTATGTCTATGTCTACGTATGTATATATATATATACATATTATGTGTGTGGGTGTATTTGTATTTGTATATGTATGTGTAAAGTATGTTTGCATGTATGTATGTATGTATGTTTGTATGTATGATTGTAGGTATGTACGTGTATTTGTACGTGCGTCTACGTCTGCGTATGTGTGTGCGTGTGCGTGTGTATGTGTGTTTTAGGGTATTCTAGTGTTGTATATATCTATGTTGTACGTGCAGGTTACATCTCTATCCAAATATGGTGTACCTGTCATGCAATCACGACTTAAAAAAGCAATGCCGAAGTCTGTTAAGGCCTAAGGATTTGGTTTTAGTTGATGTTGTCATATGTATAATAGTCCTGTCTTCGTAAGTATTGTATGTTTAGGATCATTTTTTAAGTGCATAACTATCAGGATGTCCGTGATTATTTCTACTGGTAAGGCAAGCTTATGCCTACTTCAGTCGGCAGCAATACCGTTGTCAGTATATACACATAAGCTCGTGTCGTAGGAATATATATCTCGGGATCGTATTGATAGAAATTGTCGTGACATTTTAGTTTATTTCAAAATATGTGTGAGGTTTGTCACCTTGTCATGATAGTGTCATAGTCTGTAAAACTACGGAATTAATTGTACCGTCAATTTCGTCGGTTGGCTTTATTGCAGACCTGGGTGTAATTAGTCCCGGATGTTTTGCTTATATACCGATTCGAAAGATATAGAACCAGGATGATCTTGGGTTCAAAGGCCAAACAATCGGGCAAAGCAAGTGGGGCATTGGTAGTCATATCTTCTGCTAGTGGGTACTTCTAGCAAGGGATAAGCCTAACATCAACATCGATGACAAAAACAAATATTGATATCGATATAAATGGAATACTAATTTGTGAGTACATGTTCTGCGCCCACCCTCTACCAGCCGAGTGATGTGATGGTGATGCGAGAGATTGTGAAGACCGAGGTCACATTTAAAGAAGCCATGGAACACCTAATCGAGTACTTCTACGAGTATGTACCAAGTACCGGAACTTGTGTATGAGAGATGTTTGTGTCTACATTTGACTATTTACACATATATAGTAGGGAATGATTGTATACTGTTGCGCATATACATCGATCTTTGTCGTATCAGGGCGCAACGATACCCTTAAAACAGGCGGATGCACGAGTGTGTGAATGTGTCTGTACAAGGTCTGCTGAAATGATACATACTGTACCCTACAACGCATAGGCCATACCGATCCGTCGTAATCGTTCGCTGTGTCTATTTTGGTTAATACCATGAATGTCTCCGAACCACTCCACGATTGTGACGTAGGAAGGCGCTTTGCCCCACATAGGATGATTCTGCCATCGAAATAATGCTCGTTCTCATCGTTTGGAACTGTAGTTTCCTGACCAGTGCGCGATTTTACTTGATTATCACAAATGTCGGATAGTCTAATTCAGTTGTTTGACAAATACGACTAATGTTCCTACCCCCCCCCCCCCTTTCTCCGCCCTTCCAGGCCCTTATTAGAGGCCTATCGAACAGGCCGCGAGTTTTTGACCGATGAGCAGATGAACCGCATTTTCTCGTCTGTCAAGCCACTCATTAAGTTCAGCGAAAAGCTCATCGAGAAACTAGAGAACAATGTATGTTTTTACTATAACAGCGGAGCAGGTGTGCCTCTACTCGTTATGGAACTAAGTGGTAGGGATTCGTGTGTCGAGGCCATGCTTGCAAATGAAGACGGTCGCGTGTTTATTCGAGAAGATCGCTTGTACTACGAACTGGAGTCTTTAGTACTTCGACTCTCCCTTCTTGTTTTCCACGCGCATGTATGCTTTGATTTATTTTTCTCATTGAACTGGTCGAGAAGCCGTTATTCTCGGTGATAGGAAACTGTCGCTGGTGTTGCGGAGGTGTTCATGTACTTGCGAGTGTTAAGCGATGTAGTACATAGTATATCTCTCATCCTTTTGTTTCTCACGCACATGTGTGCTTTAATTCTCTCTCATTCAACTGATCGGGGTATCGTTATTCTCGGTGATAAGAAACTGTCGCGGGTGTTGCGGAGGTATTCATGTACTTGCGAGTGTTAAGCGATGTAGTACATAGTACATCTCTCATCCTTTTGTGTCTCACGCACATGTGTGCTTTAATTCTCTCTCATTCAACTGATCGGGGTATCGTTATTCTCGATGATAGGAAACTGTCGAGGGCGTTGCGGAGGTGTTCACCAATTTTGAGGAGAGCACAAACCTGTTCGGCAAGTTCGCCTCGACTTTCGATTGGTCCACTAAGCTTGTAGCCGTAAGTACTAGTTGGGTGCTGTAGGTTATCGTTGTATTCTGGATCAAGCATGCATGGCCACACACCTACGCATGACTATGTATTCATATATAGTAGTATACTCGTAGTCTGCATAATAAGTGGATGTATCTATTCACAGCAATCTCGAATAGCGATTCACGCCTGTCTGCAGTTGTACTTGGAATTATACCGGATATGTATAGGGGCTTGTGTGTATATGACTTATACAGCGCATTATACACTGAGCACGTGCGTGCGATCTCGAGACAGGCGTGCTTTAATAGTCTGATATCGCATTCGAGTTTTCAATGCATATGACGGAGCTGTTTTATTCCGATGTCAATCTGGCCCTGTCCAAGACCGTTTGATGATGGTTGGTTCCTCCACGCATACAATGTGATGTGTACATGGGGTTGTAACTCACTGCTGAGTCCCACCCACCTCATTCCACTGCCGCATACAACTAGACATATACAATTTTCTCCCGATGTGTTTTCAGTAGGGGGTTTTATATTGGGGGGTGGGGGGTTGCACATACAATCAAACATCTATGCACTTCAACGTGTGTGTATCCGTATGATTTGTTGTGTTCCTGCACATATCCCTACGTGTGTCTCCGTGCACTTTGTCTGGCTCACTCGTATCTAGCGTCGACTGACCTGTGCCGGTGTTTTCCCTCATGCTCGTCGTCTTCCTTGTCCGTTCGTAGTTTGTTCTGTTCCTTCGTACACTCAGACACCTACTCACCTCCACCCGTTTTCACGCCCATGCGATTCCTTTTGCCTTGCACAGGACATGTATAGCAACTCGTCCAGCTTTGCTTATTGGCTGCGGCATCAGGAGGAAGACGCGGGGAGTTCTTTTGAGTCGCTGTTTTTAACTCCAATCCAACGGCTGCCACGATTTGTTCTGCTGCTCAAGGAGCTTAAGAAACAGTCCAAGAACACCAGCGAACAAGCGGAAGCCAAATTAGATAAGGTGGGCAGCCGATAGTGTGCATATAATATAGGCGTGATGGTTCAACAGCCTCGTGTATGTATGGGTTGTGGCATGGTTGATAAGTGTATGGCTGTAGCGTTCTTAATTGTGGAACAAGGAACACTGGCGCACGCTGTTCCGATGACGATGCTGTGTGCTGCATAGCTGTATCTTTATTGGCTGTAGAACGATATACGATACACTGGCATGTTCATCTCCGCATGCGTATGGGCGATATCGTCACCATTAGCAACAGCAAAATGCTCATCAGATTGAATTTGTTTGTACACCTGAGCCTCAACACGATTACCCCTTCAATGGTAAATATATATATAACTACACAACAACTGGTTTCATATTTGTTGGTCTTTCAACATAACAGATACACAACATCTGCATTACCTACCAGTTTACCTACTCTATTGCCATTGGTCACCCCCCCCACCCACACACACACGCGCGCGATTCCCACAGGCCATAGCTGAACTAGAGACCGCCACCACCACCGTCAACAATCAAGTGCGCGAAGCAGAAAACACGGCCCTGCTCACCAATATAGAGGACAGGTGTGCCAATCTACCACGCACATTCAAGGTATGATTTTAATTCAAATTCTTAATTTTTTTATCCTATTCGCACCCGAATTCCGCTCATGCCAATCCTCGTTCATGCCATCTTTCCTTAATTTGCGCCAAGTAATTGCCAATCCTATTTTTTCCATATGAAAATGTACTAAATAACACCTGTCTGTGTGGTGCTGCAACAGATCTCAAAACCGGGGCGGCACCTCGTACTGCAGTGGGAAGCGCGTGTAATTTTAGGGCCGGAGAATGTCCTGCGCGGGAATATATGTTTGTTTTCGGATGTCATTCTCATCGCGTCACCCATAACGGTGTCCGACCAAATCAAACGGAAAATAAGCACCACTGGCAGGAAGTCCGGCTCAGAAGAGGTATGCTTCAGTTGAGTATGCTTTTTTATGTATACGTGTATTATACCATTGTGAGTATCTTACCATTACAAGTATTTCTTCCATATGACATTGATTTTTATTTTGATATTGATATGGATGTTTTTGGTTTTTTTGTGTTTTTTTTTAATATTTACACACGCGTATTATTATATATATATATATATATATATATATGTATATGTATAAATATGTATGTATA
>NW_014040483.1:62943-67307 GCF_001186125.1 Sphaeroforma arctica JP610 | reverse complement strand
TTAGTTATTAGTTATTAGTATTAGTATAGTATATATATATATATATATATATATATATATATATATAAATATATATATACATGTATATATGTTTTTTATGTGTGGGTACAAGGCTTCAGGATTTTGGGGTTTACCCTAGAGGCATATTGCCATACAATTCATACCAGCAACTATTATCCACACACACGCCCGTTGTACCGTACAGCGAGTGCCATACGAGTACGCATACAAGGCCCATTTCTACCTACACCACGTGACGACGAGTATAGTCAACGGCAAATACAAGACCCCAGAGATGCAGTGGGTAGATAACCTGGTCGCCAAATATAGCAAGTACTTATGGGCGGGGATTTTCAAGGACAGTGCACCACTGTTCTGGTTCGGAATCAAGGAGGTATGTCTAGCGCGCATATACTGTGGTGATCTGTTACATCTGTGTACGGTATGGGTTATAGCAAGTATGTTGAACGGAAACGCATTGTAGGGGCTTGTTCCATGTTGGTACGGGGCATAGGAGGCATGTCGGATTGTACCACACATGAAGTAGTTAGGGTCTACAAAACCACCATGCCTACTTCAATTCGACCCGTCCTAGATCGAGTTCATCGAGTCTTTACAATACCGCTGCGTGTATTTAGTTGCCCTTCATTACACCCCCTCCCCCGCCCCTATCAACAACGACAACAAAAACAACCCTTGCGCGCCTTGTAGCAAGCGTCTGTTTTGAACGAGAAGGTGCTGTCTATGAACCGGGCCGCTCTGGCTTTCAAAGAGAATACCTCGGGCGATGTGATTAGTTCGCCTGCCGGTCTGCAGATCAGAACCAGAAGACTCGTATCTACGCTGCCGAAGCCGTCGCCCAGGCCAAAGTCATCGCTGGTGGTGGGTGTGTTGAATCTCAAGAGCACACCGCAGGAGAACACGAAGAACTTGCGTAAGAAAGGTAACTTTACATATGCGTGTGGGTCTGGGTCTGGGTCTGGATGTGGGTGTGTGAAGGGGTTGTATAAGGGTATGGGTGGGTCGGTACGAGAACTTGTGTTCGTGTTAGTGGGCTTCGAAAGGTATCTACAATGCTTAGTGAAGTGCGTGTTCTATGCCTACGTATGCTGCTGGGCGAATCGGTTTGTGTATTGTGGGTCAAAGCACGTACTAGAGCTAAATACTTTGGACACATGTCACAAACCTTAACGTGAATGTGAACTATGTTTTGGTTGTCCATCCGGGCCAACAACGACACACGTGCACAAACCACTTAACGTATACACGCCTCCTCTTACCAATACTCATGCTATATTGTACATGCCAACAACAAGGCTCTCATGCTCGCAGATTTCTATCATATGCACGCTTGCATGTTTAGATACTACACCTATCATGCTACCGTATTTACCAACAATGTTATCGTACACGCATGCACAGCGTACGGTCGTATACACACTTGCCCGTTCAATACTATACCCACCGTGCTGTGGTTCGTAGTAGCCTGAGTGCACACATCTGCACGTTTCACGACCATTTAAACGCTCGTACGTATTGTTGCTTCTCCTGCTGTGCGGCTGTACGTATGAGTGGGAATACACACGTTTGCACGTTTTATTAACGTTCACCCGCTTGCACGTGCCCATGCGCAGATGGATCGAAAAGTGAGAGCAACTCGCCAGCCTCGTCGCCTAAAGGGCTGTCGGAATTCGACGTCGACGGGCCGTCAGAAGCGCCGCATCCGAAGAACCAACGACCTTCCTCACAGATCTACTCTAGCAGCGTGCATTCACACAGCAAAGGCTCAGGTAGGGTTTTAGGGTTTAGGGTAGGTATCTGGAACTTAGTTAGCCATTGTAGGGTGATGGCATACAATTAACGGTGCATGTTTTGGGCATATAATAGCTGACAATGCTTTTGTTAACTATTTGGCCCCGTGAGCAGTTTAAATGAAGGGTTTCTGTCTTTGTGTTAATTTCTGAGCGATAAAGACAGCGTGGCCGCCGAGATCCGATGTCTATAGTACCCACACCGAGAATATGGACTGATACTGAAGCGCAGATTCGGTTATTCTTTTCCAGTTTATTGGCGATGCTAGATTGTTATCAGTGAACGTTTCCTGTGGCGTTAACGTGCCCAGTGACTGCTCGGATTGAGCTGTGCAGTTGGATTGTTGGGCTGTAGTGCGCTGCGTCTCTTTGCACAGATGTGGCCCCTTTTAGTGCCGTGTATCATACCTAAACGGTACACGTCTAGATGGTCTGGGGGAATTACGAGAATATTCCTATTTACCACATAAAATTCACCTGATATATATATATATATACATATATATATATATATATATAATAGTTCGTTGATAACGCACACCATGACCTGCGCTTCTGGAAAGGTCACCCTTCCGGCTCTGCGTATTCCCGTTGAAATGAATTTTTGTACCTGCATCCTAATTCTCATAACCTATATTCATTCCCCAGGCGACTATTACAAACCACCTGGCGATTCAATGAAGAGTACACCACAGCAGTCCAATAGGTGAGTATATGGTGTAAGAGTGTTGTTTGACCCGCGCGTCCACACAATAATACATACTTGATCATGTGCATGTGGACCTTTGTGCTCTTTCAATCGCTTCCTCTCTGTGCCGCTCACTTTTGTTTGTGTTAAATGATTAAGCCTGATCTGACTGGAAGAAATGTTGAGCATTATTTATTCCAATTCACTTCGTCGGGTTATCAATGCGAGGTGTTCGATCACAACCCATATCTCTATTGCCTGCGGCTAGAAAACTCGCATGTCCGCGCTATATGTTGACACTCTAGTACTCACTGCTCTGTTCCGTTCCAAAATGGTCATCGCTTTTTTCTAGGGTTGGGTTCATCGCCACTGCGGTAACCCAACCGTATTTGTATGTGGGAATAGTCTCATTCGCATTTGCGTTGAGAAACAATCTCATCCATCCCATCCACTTATATCCCGTAGACGAGCCCGCATCTGGGCTTGACGCCTCATTCCTGCCCAAATTTTAATGCCAACTCTCATACCCTACTTGCCTTCGTACTGAATTCAATTCAGTATTATTTACCCAGTTACTCAGTCCCCTGATATCTTCAAATTTTTCATCTCATCCCACTCCACTTATACGCAACACCCCTACAGACGACAGGACAAACCGTACCGCCCCGGACAATTCTCGCGCAACCAGAAGTACTCTCTGTCCTCCGATGTGCTAACACATTCCGCGGGCATGGGGATGGCTTCAACTTCAAACAATGCTAGCACTAATGCGGTGGGGAGTCATTCGCACGCCCTCGCACGCAGAAAGAGCTCAATGTCCAACTCACAGTCACAAATGCCTATGCCCGGCAACGGTGCCAGTGGAGGGCAAGGCGGGGGCGGGTTGACATCGAACAATGCCAACAACATCCCGTACAATATGAGAAGTCCCGCTCCCAATCGGCTGAGTAAGCAAGGCATGGGTATGGGCATGAGCAGTCCTAATCTACAGCATACCATGAGAGATATGGGTGTCGGCGACGCGAAGGGGAAGCAATCATCACGAGACAGGGCTAGCAGCACGAGCTCGGGAAATGGGGCGAGGGATAATGGAGGAATAAATAACATTCCCACATCAAACCTCGTGGCCATGTCGCCTCACATACATTCGCGAGATGTCAAGCAAGCCATTGCGCATTTCAATCAGTACACATCTGCCACTGCGTACGCGGGAGGGGAGGGAGGGGGCGGCAGTAGGGGCTCGGGTCTCCAGAGCAATATCCCTATCAACCCTGGTAATAACAACAACCCGTTTGAACCGGCTAATTCAACGGGCAGTAACATGAATGATCTCAACAACAGGACAGGGAACGCTGCAAGTAGAGTGGGCTCGGGGGAGGGCCATTCGGACGGGGGTTACTTTAGTAGTCACGGCCAAAGTAAACCTATAAATTTGGCTCGCAGGCGTACGTTATCCGGGAATCAACAATCCCAGCCGCAACGGAGATCGTACGTACCCCCCTTGGGCATGGCCGAGAATCAGCAGCAGCACATGGCCCCGTCGCAAACGCATCAGAATTTAGTTATGGAAGTACAACAACACATTGTTGGCAAGACCGCGAGCGCGGACGACAGTAACCGGTAAATAGGGCCTAGAGCCGCACCCTCTGCGCATCTAAAACCACAACACCTCAAAATATTAAACTCCTAAATTATATATCGCAGTGACTGGAATGAGATTTTAAAAAATGAGTAAGGTACCGTTGCCAACCCGCTCCGCCATGCATGTGGTGTGGTTCTCGTGCGCTACTCTTACATCAATTGAGAGCGTCAGTCGTATTTGTCTAAATTTACATTCTTCGTAGATTCAGACTATTTCCATTATA
>NW_014040483.1:30783-46708 GCF_001186125.1 Sphaeroforma arctica JP610 | reverse complement strand
AATAAAAATACCCGCTGCCTGCGATATCCTCATTAGTTATATTGCCCGACGGACAATCTACTCACTACCTATTGGGACTGTACTTATTCCCCAGCTCGCTTTGGCTTAAAATGCTAACAACCGCCTTTCAGTCTGCAGCTCTTGTCCCCTATGTTTATGTTTTGATTCCGGCCCAGGTGGATGATGCTACTGTTTTGGAATTTCACCGCAAGTGCCGGGAAACTCCTGGTGAACTAGAGACTTACGATTGGACTGGTGTCGATCGTTTGGCGACACTACTGAACAAGACTCTTACTCAAAAAGAGGTACTAAAACATGCGTTTAACCAAAACGTTTACGATCCTGACAACCATAACTTTGTTCTTATTTATGAAGTCAAAATACAACTCAACGAAGGTGTCGTTCCCCGGCGAATAGTATATAGACAAAAGAACCAGGAATCGGTTTACTGGGAGGCAGAAAGTTGCAGTCGTGACCTCAAACGGGGTATTATCGAGCGAGGCGACTTTAATAGCCCCTGGATGTCTAGCGTAGTCCTTGCTCGCAAGAATCCACGTGTGAAGCCGACATCTTTAGATGTACGATATTGTCAAAATTATAAGATTAACAATGAAAGCTTCCGAGTTGACCCTTATTCGATGCCAACTGAGCAAGAGTGTTGTGACCATATCCGCCGTGGTGACGTTGTCTCCACGATGGATATGGCCTGTAGTTTTAACCAACTTCGCTATGCTGAATCCTCTCGAGATTTTCTAACGTGGATTACATCTCAGGGCGACGTCTGGCGTCTCATTGCTGGCGTATTTTCAGTAAAGGATTAAACGTTCCGCTCTCTCCGTGATGTCTTAAAGCATTTTGTTGATGACGGCGCTATGGCCCATTGGAACCAACTGGCTTTCCACCGCCATTGGGATGCCCTGTTGGTCTACGCCCGAATATTTATAAGGCTGGCATCCGTCTAAGAGCTTCTACGACACATTTATGCCTCCTCTGAGACTCCTTCAAGGTCTACTATGGTCGAGTGACTCTTGGTAATTTACCACTATTACCCAAGCTCGGCTCAAAGCATTAAATACACCCCCGCCTAAGGACAAGCATAAGATTGAGGTGTTCTGCGCCACCATGAATTGGTGGTCACAGTATGTCCCGCACATGGTATTAATGCTCTCTCCACTTACTGACCTAACCAAGGAAAATGTACCATTCCGGTATACGGCTGCTACTCATGCCGCTTAACGTTTTAAAGGCTATCAATTGAGTTATCATGTTAGTAACCCCGGACCCATCATATCATCTTCATTTATTTGTTGACGCCTGCCCTATAGGTGTTGGCTCTAGATTATTCGTTCGCATACCCCACTCTGCAGAACCTACTCTGCCCTTTCCTCTTGATTGGGTTCAACCACTTCGCGCTAAGCGCATGGAACAAGCTGATGCTGTATTTACTGCGAATACAGCTCTTCAGGCCACAGCGCCTAAACCCCAACCGTCTTCCCGGAAGCGCCTTGTTCCGGCATAAACTCAACTGATTGGCACTTTACACTTCCCCTATATAAGAAACGCCGTCGCACGCCTAAAGAACAGCTTTCGGATCGGGAGAAGCTTTTCCTCGAGAAGGCTTTACAGTTTTTTTTGTCCTACCAAGCTTCATCCTGCTTCATGGCCGGTCCTTGACCCGCGTAAACATGGTTACTGTATTAATGTAGCCATAGCAGTTCTTCCCTATTAGACTTTATCTCCTTACCTATCAACATTTTTCCGATACCTTCTTGACCTACCTATCATTATTCCTCATACAGAGGACACATTCCTCAAGGATGGCACCCGCCCACTGGGTTTTCTCCCGTGGCAATACACTATTGCGGGACTTATTTCTACACCGAAACCTGCTTATCCGTTGGCTATACCTCTTGCCTTTTGGAACTCACTCGGCACTACTGGCCCACCCCCTAGTGTTGTCTATCCTGTACGGACAAATAGCAAGTCTAATATGGCTTTGACCAAGCGCCGTCCTTCCCCATCTGAGGTGGACCCTGATCAGGAGACCATTTTGGGGAATGCTCACCGTCGTTCTTTTGTGGAGATACGGAAATAGCGTTGGGCTTCATCACACCCTTTCCCCTCCCGTACTTCTCCTGCGATATCTCAGCCGGTACCTGAGCAGTACTATTCGCCCTCATCTCTGACTACCGACCCTGTGTGTCCCAGACCGATCAATCTTATCCTTCAGATACACACCAAACCCCTCCTATTTATTCAACCGCTTTGATTCCGTGTTCCAAATCATCAGCACCTGAACCTGATGGAGAGTGTGTGCTGAACGACGATCCAGTTGATCATGTATCTCCTGCGGCAACTGTCTTTGACCCTTTGCTGTTTGAGTCTGCTACCACATCCGTGCCTACACCCCCTTTGAGCTACACTTTACATTGTCATCTTCTTCTATGCGCCCAAACATAATCTCTCCAGATTTACAAGAAGATGAACGGCGTACTATGCTGCAAACTACGTATAAAATTGTACCTCGACCACCTAATGCTGTCTGTCAGCCTATAACTCAACCCGTAGCCTTAACAAACAAAACTATCCAAAACCCCTTTCTCTGTTAATGGTCATGGTGTTACCCCACAACGTGTACTTCGCGTGATATGGTCCTTATATTTAAATCGCGGACACCTCCGCTCAGCTCGACTATCTTGAATGCTTTTTAATCTTTTTTACTGGTCACGTGTGTCTACCGACTGCTCCGTTTGCTAAATACATGTGACGACTGTATACGCAAAGGTAACAATCCTGGCCCTATTTTCGGTTTATTAATACAATCTGACCGTGGCATGTATTTGGGCGCTATCCGCCATTTTGACTTGAAGGTCGTGACACAGACTTCCTGTGGGGTTAAATACTAGATGGTCAGTATAGACGAACATTTCAGGGTCCACGTCTCTGGTGCATCTCTACATTAAGATGAAATGACTGTTTTCGATGTAATCCAGCAATTACAACAACAGACAGAACAGTGGGCTTGGACAGCTGAGTATATCACTGATTCTGATGGCCCTTTCAACAGTGAAATGACAAAGTACCGTAGACAAGGATTTAAGACCGGACCAGAGGACCGGACTGACAAAAGGAATTTAGGACCAAATCAGAGACTTGGGCCTAAGAGGATTTTATTGAAGGACGGACCCGAGGACCGGACTGGATGGTGGAACATATAAGTTATGGAGAAAGAATGATAACTCATCAGATGTCATCATTATTTAGTAACTAGGAGACCATAATCTGAGATACGGAGATTTTCACAATCTGCCGTTGTTAGAGAAAATCTCGTCCCACACATGAACGTGATTAATAAATACAGCAGACGCGCCGTTCAAAACGGCACTTCTGACTGAGTTCACTTATTTCAGACTTAACACTCTTTATTAAGTGTCACTCGGGTTTGACTACATTTTTAAGTGACCGAACTACTGTATTTATTATACTACGTTCGTTGAAGGTTAAATCAACTAAGAAACGGCTTAGTTAAGAAAATAAATTCAACGATGACGGGACCCAAGACTAGACCGTTGCCAACGGTGGGTAAGCAAGCTTGTGATCGGTTGTTGAGTCGGTTGATTCGAAATCTTCGCCGTTTAACCGAGCTATGCGATAAGGTGGAGTCAGCACTTGCCAAGAAACTTGCACTTGAAGATGCCAAGAAGGTCGAAATCCATTTGAAATTAACCCGTTTGCTTTCGGAGGGCCAATACTCAATTAAAACCTTGGGTAAGCTTCAACAGTCCCCAAACTGGATTTCTGATGTAGAGGGACACCTGAATACGATGATGCATGTGCAGGAAGCCACGGACAATATTCGTCTTATTCAAGAGCCACTCCGCCAACTCCGTGAGTTGTCACTGGCGGATATTGACACGTCTACACCTCAGGACTTGGACCAGGCGACCGTGGATGAGGACTTTTCTGAGACTCAGGCCGGACCAACAGTGCAACAACGTTGGGCTCCTCAATACCCAACGCAGGCAGGGTCGACATCCATCGCCAGTTACTTGACAAAGGGGCTAACAACACGAGGCAAATTAGCCCGGTGAAACGTATAATTGGACGTACGAAGCCTATACCTCAGGTGGCTCCTTACGGTAATGTCCATATCACTCGCAGAGAGCGGTCGTTGCAGAACGCTCAACAACGAGCACAAACGATTCCGACCCCTGAGGAGATGCCGGCTAATGGTCCGGATTGGTATCAGGCATCGAACGATAATGTCCATGCTTCTCGCAGAGCGCGATTGTTGACAAACGCTCGAAATCGGGCACAAACAATTCCGTCCTCTGATGAGATGCCGCCAAATGGTCCGGATTGGTATCAGGCATCGAACGATAATGTCCATGCTTCTCGCAGAGCGCGATTGTTGACAAACGCTCGAAATCGGGCACAAACAATTCCGACCTCTGATGAGATGCCGCCAAATGGTCCGGATTGGTATCAGGCCTCGAAAACTTTGGTGAATTGTTTTTTGGAACCTGCGGATTTACACTTGGACATGGACACTCCTCGGAATTTATCGTCGTCGGCAAAGCGCTCCTTTGATGCCTTCCGCAGAGTAAGGAAGTCCCCGCAGCAACAGATGAACCAGAGTCATGTGGTAACGAGCTTATTTCGGGATAGGTTGCAACGTCACCGTAAACCACGTTCACCAGAGGAGTTACAGGAGAATTTTCAGGATGCGGCGAATGTCCCTATTGATACGATTGCATACCGCAAGAACCTTCCTGTTCATCACAACCGCTACTTGAAAGACTCACAGGCAGTGAAACGTCATAAAGGATCGGAACCTACGGAGCCTAGCATTACTGCATCGACAGCGGCCGAGATGATAATGTAAGTTTTTCAACTAACCCAACGAATGATGCAGGTAGAAGCAGACGGACGTATAGACGATGCGCGTGCGCTACAGGGTCTAATTCGTGCGTCGAATGAGACTCTGAAGACGTGTTTAATAGCGGTCGACAAACGAATACCGAAGGAATGGCCTCCCACCCCGCAGGGTAACTATTATTTGGACAATCCGCAGAAGATACAGCCACACGCTTTTATCTTGGACTGGCACAAGAATGCGCGATTCCACAAGCTAGAACCGATTCATATACAAATGAGTTTACACCGAGCTCTACAGTATGAAGGGGCTCCTAAGGCGCTATTGGATTTTATTGTGGAAAACGAGCAAAAATTATAGTCTATGATATTTGAGGATGCCACTGCTTTTATTGTACGTACATAAGAGCAAGACCTGGAGGATAATGCATACCGCCAGGTATTAGCATGCATGAAGCTGAAGCCATCGGTACCACTTGATATTCAGATTCGTGATTTAGAACGCCAGGTGGAGTTCATGGAAATGCGACAGTATGAGAACCCCCTACAAGTATACCGCAACCATGGTATACTTAAACTTATACGACAAGCTGCAGGTGGGGCGTACTACCGGGATACTCTTCGAATGCATCCACAGTCGCGAAACTACTCGTGTGAACATTGACAAAGCAGAAGAAAATTCCGTTGAACTCGCGATCACGCTCAAATTTGCGTACGGAAGCGAATACACGCGCCAACCCGCATGCACCGCCTACATTGAACCCACGGGTAGGTTGTCGATCATGTGCACAAAACATTCCGCCGGGACCAGGACATGCAAGTCGTTGTCCTAACTTATAACGAGTACCGGTCCAGGCTAGCACAGGTAGCCGCACACAAAATGGTGCGGCTACAGTTCAACGTACATCGGCTACAAGCACATCGACACGCGGGACTCACGGATCGAGTACTAATTTCCGACCCCGTGCTAACTTAGTGGACGGTGATATTATGCCTAATCAACCAACCACCGAGACGGGGGAGACTGAAGTGATGCACATTCATGATTTGGTCGATGAGTCGTATGTGCAGAGTGACAATGAGTTGATGGAAGAAGAGCAGACACCCGATGGTTGGGAAGTTGGAATAGATTCGGATTGACAGGCGGGGGTGTGTGAGGTAAACATGTGCATGCCATTTGGTCGTTCGGCAACAAGAATATTTGCAGTAAAAGATCAATTGTTTCCTACTGACAACCGTGTATATGTTACTTTATAACTGGGCGGACATGGCATGCGCACCCTTATTGACACGGGGGCCAACAGTTCAGGCATCACTCAGGCATCCGCAGCTAAGGCACACCTCTCTATTACACCACCGGCCAAGGATAGTTACATATACTTGGCGGACAAAGCCTTCAGAACTCCACGCTTGAGCAAAACACAAGCAACAAAGGTCCAGTACGGGTCAACTGCTACTGAGGGTTGTACACTTGAACTTATGAACCTACCGGATAACATTGATATAACATTGGGGATGTATATTATGGGTGAGTTGAGATTAGGCTTAACCGGATTAGTATCTCCATTTCCAGAGATTAATCGTAATGGGATGAATTACTGGAACCAATCAATCTTCGAATGGCCCCAGACTTGTCCGAGCCAGGTGATATACGCGCACGCCTACGCCAATACCTGAATGTTAATGATACTATTCTGAATGCAGCTCGCTGCACACTCCCGGGTAGTGAGGAGTCACTCCCCATTCCTCGGGATAAACTCCTGGGCCTACGTCGGCAGACCAGAAATTTTGTATCTGACAAATACAAACCACATGCAACGAAACAGGTAGACAAATGGGAACACGAACTGGTCACCAATCGTCGAACATCGGCGTCGATCGTTAACCTTCCTTTGTTGGCAGTACCATTATTCACACCGTCGGGTGAACTTATTAAGGTGCGCGTGTGCTTGGACCTGCGGCAGATCAACGCTCTTATTCCGGACGATCAGTTTACGCTTCCGAAGGTCAACGAAATCATCAGCAACTTGAAGGGCAAGCGTTACTACACCACGTTGGACTTATCGGCCGCGTACCATCGGTTACCAGTGCACGTCGATTCGCAGCACATGTTTTCGTTTACATGGAACAGTCAGCAGTACTCGTTTACGTCGACTCCCTTTGGATTGACGACACTCACGTCACAATTTCAACGGACAATTAGTAATTTGATGGCAGGACTGCTATGTTGATGGTCTAATTATTGCATCGGACGATTACGAGGAGCACATTGCTACGGTTCAAGAGGTCATTCGATGCTTGACGGAGAATAACTTCAAACTTAATCAGAAGAAATGTCACTTTGCGGTACGAGAGGTGATGGTTTTTGGGCAAGAAGATATCAGCTAAAGGCATTGACGTGGATCATGAGAAGCAGCAACGTTTAATTGACTGGCCAGTTCCAAGATGTCAAAGGGATATTGCCTCTGCGTTAGGATTAGCAAACTTTCTACATGAGCATCTACCGAACTTTGTACACAAGGTAACTCCACTCCGAACCTTTTCTAAACTTAAGCCAAAGGAGCCCATTGGGGATCGTTGGAAGCCAGAACATCATTTGGCGTGGGATCAGATAAAAGAGTGAGAGACTACAGTAGTAGACGTATTTCTATATACGTTAATAACGTTTTACGTCGTCAGCCCGAGAGTAATTTGGGACTTGTTCTCCAATTAATATAAGTATAGGTGGGTCAGCCCGAGAGAACGTAAGAGTAATTTGAGACTTCTTCTCAGATTATTCTATTTATAGAATACGGGCCACCGGCTAGCCGAGAGCCGAGGTCCGAGACTGAGTGTAGTAACAGAGAATATGATATATTTATTTCAAGAAAATATATACGAGTGCTAAAGTGTTCTGCATAGGGTTTCTCATACTGATCATACGAGTTTTTACCCTGGCCAGCCCAAGTGGTTGAACACTAGTGCAAACATCATCAGTATATAACTGAGGGTGAGATCATAAATAATTTCATTCGAACGCACCATACTTTAGATACACTAGCACTTTACTATTAGTCCCCCACACCGCACGGTAACAAAGAGGCTGTCGTGTCGGCAGTCAGGTTGAACTTTCCTGTTGATGGTGTACCACTTGAGTTAGAGACGGATGCAAGCGACTATGGAATTGGTGGCGCATTGTTTCAATTGATTGACGGGCGCAAACATTACCTGATGTTCTTCTCGAGAACTCTCTTCAACGCACAGCAGACATATGCAACCCCGATGAAAGAATTATTAGCACTTACCTATGCTTTGGTTCACTTTCATGATCATATCATTGGACATCGGTTTACTGTACACACCGACCATAAGGCTCTCATATACATGAACACTCAGCTGAAGCTGAATAGCATGTTGCAGCGATGGCATCATATTATTGCACAATTCAATTTTACTATTACACATGTACCTGGAAAACTGAGCAAGTTGCCAGACACGTGGAGTCGTGTTCATGAGGGTACGGCGGCTATCAACTACCCCCGCGGTGTTCTATACTTCATGTTGGAAGTTGTTTCCGGATTTCTTTGACCACATCCAGAAGCACTTTGGACCAAACGACGTCGACGCTTTTGCCTCGAGTCATAACACTCAGCTTCGCCAATACTGATCGTACGACAAAGTTGGCGGGGTGTTTAAGTTTGACTGGAGTAAATACAACGCATGGATGCCCTTGTGGCGTCTTATACATAAGGTGTTACGTAAGGTGTTGAAGGACAAGGCGTCGGCAACAATATTTTTAACGTTGAACACACGTGCGCCATGGTTCCTTTTACTTCCATCGATGATGCAAGCAGACACGCTACTTATCCCACGTACTGCTCACACATTCTTGAAGCACGGCTCACAGGCTTGTGGTAAATACCCGTGGGAGCATACCATCGTGGTACGTATTGGCCCTCCATCTGGGTACAAAGTCAATTCATCATTTTGGTGAGACTTAGGCTTGGAGGTACCTGTGTGTAAGGACGCTGGTACACATTATCAGGAAGATTGGGCACAACCGGTGATGTCGAAACGAATGCGACAGATCGCTGTACGAATTCCTGAGATATGTGCGGGTGCTACAGTGATGAATCATCCAGGGCACGAGGAAGCGAACCGTCGTGTACAGTTGACATGGCAATTTCATGAACAAGGACATCCGGCCCCAGCAGTGACAGTGCAACAGATGCGCGACGATGTACATAAGTGGGACCAGATGCTTCCAATCACAGAAGAAGTCCGCAAGTTATGTCGCACATGCTTGGGCAACGATACGATGAAGAAAGGTTTTCATCCTTTAATGAATATTACCGCTCGATATCCCTGGGATCACATACAAATAGATCTCATTCCTATGGCGGTCACATCCGCTAAAGGAAACAAGTCTATTTCACATGTGCTTGATGTGTCGTCGGGCTACTCTATTCTACGAGAAACACCTGCAAAGGATGAAAAGACAGTGGCGCCAGAGATAGTGTCAGTGTTTGGTGAGCATGGATTCCCTCTTAAGATTCAGAGTGACGAGGGCACCAAATTTGTAAACAATATTGTCAAATCCATCACACGAGCGTTGGGCATTATACACAAGACGTCCCAACCATACCACCCGCAGACGTTGGGCGCAGCGGAGCGCCGACATAAGGAAATCCACAAATGCGTGCGCGCATTGTGTGCTGGTTGTCTGGAGTTGTGGGATGAATGTCTACCGTTTACTATGTTATACCAGAACCTTCTGATATCACGACGTCACAAGTCAGCACCATTCAGCGTTTATTTTGGTCGACGACATGTCCCGTTTGCAAACATGACCGGTGACTTAACTGGTCATATTCCTACCACGAACGATGCATGGTTAAAGAGGCTGGATGATTTGGAGAAGACTATCCTACCAAAACTTCATCAGAGAACGATTAAGTATACTGATGCCATGGCAGAGGCTACGGATCAAATGCGTAAATTTGATTTGATTGAATTTAAGACGGGGGACGTCGTCATGATACTCGCTCAGGGAGCAACGACCAAAGCCATGAAACCACCGCTTGGTCCGTACGTGATTCATAGTCGGGAAAATCAGAGTAACCATCTATGAGCAAAGGATGGCAGCAAGCTGCCTGAGCTCAGAGACCGACCCGTGGATGTAGAGATTATTCGGCTTGTACATCGGGCTACGGAACCACCACTTGATGAATCTCTATGGAGAGAGGGCGGGTCGACATTTCGACATATCATATCGCACCGTCATATTGAGGCGACTCAACAGTCGGAATATTTGGTACACTGGTTGGAAGGATCTCCTACATGGGTGACAGCCGATGCCTTCGATGACCTCAACGTCGTGCCCGCATATCGCAAACGTATTCAAACGCGTGAGAGTCGACGGCAACAACGCCTGGTACAAGGTTAGAGCAGCCTGGGTCGATGGTATGTCTGACCGAGGTTGCGACCTTGCTGCGTGCATGGGTGATGACAACACATTCATATAACCGATAGTCGATGTTGGCGCAGTAATATTCTTTTAATAAAAGCTGTTATATATAGACTAGATACCTGTATTAGTCTATATATGATGCACGAGCTCCACAGATCAATATTAGAAGACACATTGCTTACATACATTATGATAGATAAACATGATACATATTCGACAACAACGGAAATGATATAAGCAATTTGCTACATATTCGACAACATCGGAAATGATATAAATATTTTGCTACATCATACACTATACAAAGATTATCCCTATACGAAGACAACACGCACATATAAACATACAAGGGCTTACACTAGTGTCATAATAATATACGTGCAACGCTAATGTAACAGACATAGAAACAAACAAACACACGACGCCAAACGTCGCTAAACACGAGCGGTGGTGGTGAGTGGCAAGTATATCTATATGCTTAGGGTACAGGCGAGCACCCTGTTGACTCTAACTCAGTGGCAAGCAACCCAGAGAACACGGTGCATTGAATTTTGCGTAGGCACTTTGAGGTCGGTGAGCAACCGCAGCCTCACTAGCGTGTTGCATGACAATATCATAGTTGACAGAATAGCCGGTATGGTTATTTAGATGCTGAGAGTACAGGCAAGCACCCTGTTGACTCTTACTCAGAGGTGAGCAGCCCTGAGGACACGCCGCATTGAACTTTGCGCAAACACTTGAGAGTCGGTAGGAACCCGCAGCCTCAAGCGTGTTGCATAGTCGCTATGAGTGGTGTTGATTTGGATAACATTATTACGTACCCAACGATACCATGGATAATACTATTACGTAGACGGCGGAACGTGTACGACATTATTACGCAGCAGGCGGAACATATGCGATGTGTTACGCAGGAGGCGATACAGTTGAGACACTATTACGTAGACGAAGGAACATGCGAAACCCTATTGGTGTGGCAGGCGGAACATGTAATGCGCTGTGACGGAGTCACGGAAAGCGTGCCCATCTCAAGTATGCTCATGAGGACATCACACCACGCGCATATCATACATAACACTTTGAGTCACTAAGAACAAAAGCAGACCATAGTAAATAGGTTTAATGGTATAATACGATATGGTCAGGAACAACAGGGGGTTGTCACTGATACCCAGGGTTGGTGAGCGTCACAGACAAAGGTGTCACACACGGTCAACCCTGTGATGATAGAAGAAAGAGGATAGTACAATGTTATTAGAGTCATTTTGTAGCATAACGGTAACCGCCCGCACTATAGGCGGACGAGAGACGAACAACAATTGATAACATTTATAAATGTTATGCTTTTAATCGCATGCGTTTTACGCTTTTAGTCATAGGTGTTTATGTATATAAACACAAAATAACGGAGCCTAGAAATAGGCCTAACTTTTCAATTTTTTCAGAAAACAATAAACGTTTTCACAAAACGTTAATGTTTTAATGAACATTATACGTTTTGAGATAAACGCTAACATTCGTAAACATGCAATAACTAAATATAACACATAACTAAAACAAGGATATCTCAGCAAATACACATGCTGCACCGCTCAAATTTTTACATATATTAGAGGAGGTCATGTGCGTTATAGATACATGGCTTCCGCTACACACAACACAACAGAGTCACTCGCATGTCTACACGAAATGTTGAGATCACATTCAATTGAATGTGATCTCATTTAATGTAAAAAAGACAAAAAAAAACATAATGTACGAATAAATATAATATGGGTGTTATTAGGATATAGATTTACGGCGCTAATACATTACACATAACGGTAGAACAATAGTTGATGAAGGACAAATAGATAGGCATCGATTATAGACAGTGATTGATCAACTGATCGCGATCATAGGTTAGTATATAATTACATAGTATAATAATCCATATTCAACGACAATTAGGATACAACAGATACGATAGTAGCGAAATCTAACGTTGCACAATACCATGGACATATATTATACCATGGATACCGATTCCAAGGCATAACAACACTATACTTAGAATATGACGTCATACAACAATAAAAAGTTCATGCAAGGAATTTAATTCAACAATTTGTGGAATTTCAATTACTACAACACGATATGTCATACACATTCACACGGTATAATAGTTTTAATACTTGAATGGGGGTAGAGACGTACGTAGACAGATATTAAAGCAAATACACATTTATATTACTATACCATTACGAATATTAATTTAAATCGATTTAAAGATTTCACAATTATATAGACACTCCCAAGTATGTATACACGCCAAATACAATGCAAGACAATAGGATAATACATATAATATATCGTTGGAACGTTAGAGATTGATGAATCGAAAGCGATTTCATTTCATTCACAACATACGAGCGAAATCGATCTATACACTTAACAACGTTACACACACTGATTTAGAAAGACAGATACATTGGTTGTAATATAACGGTGGTACACGACAGGTTATCCACTTCTCGAACTTGTAAATCACAGTATCGGGCATAAGGCCACAGGAACATATAGGTGGTTTACACAATTTGTTTCACAGTGATTTGTACTACGTAGACAATAAAATACAAAAGGCACCAAAGGTTGACTTAGCGTTTACACAAACGCTAAACGTACTACATATATACACAGAGCTGGAATACGAATACACAAGGCACTAAGTGCCATATTGTTTCTACTGGTGGCCACTGCCACAATGATCTTTTGGAGAAGCTCATTAATATATACATGGTGTGCATTAACCGCTATTACTATCAGACCACATGAGACTTAGAAAGTTGGAAGTTTGCCGTCATGTCGATTTCAGTATAAATACAGTTACAAATGTTTCATTCTACACTTTGATCACCGATCGCCAATTTCATCACTCAAATCGTCGTACATGCTCTTGAGGAGATTTTGAATGAAGATAGACCATCAGAGATCCCCTTTATTTTACTTATCCCTTAGCCGAATGATGCTAATCGCGTTTGGGAACGCAACAGGAAGGCTCGTGTTTCTCAAACGGTTCAGGCTAATGAATACCGCTACGACTCAGCAATGATTGCTATCGGACACCTTGTGTTATATTAACTAAATACTACTTCTTCCTCTGATCGAGTACTATGAGGTGGCCCAGCTACTGTTATTTCCCTCCATCCCCCTGTTAAGCATACAATTTAGGACCGAGCTACTGCTAAAAAATATTGTGTCTATCGTTCTTACCCCAACCGCCTCTGCTACTGGAAATCGCAGTAATCCGATTTATACTAATTAGTTGTTTTATTGCAGCCCTTTCAAGGATGCTCCCGAGTACGATAAAGCTCAGCTTGGTAATGCCTTTGCAGACTAGCCTGTCGCCACTTTGTTTCGATACAAATTCAATGGTGCTCTACGGCAGTATAAGTCCCTTGCTGACCATTACAAATATACCCGTGATGATTTGGCTTTGTTTTTTTGCGATGCCGATGACGCTTTTCTACGCCAGCACCTTACTGTAAACTTCGATGGATATTTCTATGTTTTAAACTATGTTATATAAACTAAGATACAATTTAAGTCAGTTAGGATTTAGCAGTGGTAGCTTGTGCAAGAATGATCGGGACTGCCTCTTGGTAAGAGCCTTAATATCCTCGATCACACAGGATGCACTTCTAACTGTTCTTTATTGAATAATTTTCACTAGAAGTACTAAGTGTTCATGACCACATGTCTAATTTGTAGATAGACATAAGAACGTAAGTCAAGTTAATACATTAGCTAATATAAATTAAGTTCCATCTGAAGAAATGTAAAAAAAAGAAAAGACTTATTGGGTTTTGGAGATTGGCGGGAAGACCAAAACCTGTAAGTAGTAGTTCAGAGATGATCAAATTTAGCTTATAATATCCTACATCTACTATCGTCTCAAATAGGTCCAAGTAAATGAGTCATACCAAATACTCAGGCTATTGGAGCCATCAAAATGAATTTAGAACACTATGAAAATGTTGGAGAAAAAAAAACTTGCATTAAATTATTTTAAATACAAATAAAAACCAATGTGTTATCTCATTTGATCTTGATATTTTAGACTGACCGGAGGCCGCATTTCTACATTACTCCTATGCGTTTTACGGCTTTCAAATCTGCTGTGAAAAATAACCCTGTTTACCGCGCTTCTCAACTCCTTGATTGACGTACTAAGATTGAAATAACTCTGCTTACCGCGCTTCTCAACTCCTTGATTGGCGTACTAAGATTGAAGCCACGCTTCCCCGCCAATGCTAACATTTTGAGACCACCCGCTTATGGTTCATGTGTTATGGCTCCTCGCTCTTCTTCCTACTTTACTTTTCTGACCCTCGCGTTCCTAATCCGATTGTGCTCCTTCCGATCGGATGGGGTGTTGTAAGACCCTCGCGTCATGATAAACTATACGATGGTTTTTCGCATCTTACTTTTGTGTGTGCGGAAAACCCCTTTTCCCTATAAACCTGAAGACGACCAAGGACTGAGCGGACCGTTAGACTATTTGGGCGCGCCACTTTCGTGTGCACCAACGAGATCACCCTTGGTCTCTTGCCGCCTATAAATAGCCAGGAAAGTCGATCGCAGTGTCACTTCTTCGCTGTAACACACTGCGACCGACCTAACAAGCTGAATAATAATAAACCTAGACTCCCAAATAAAATAAATATTTCTCTCGTTCGTGTCAGACCTACGGGGTCTTTACATTTGTTGCACATAATACAGTCATACATACACATATTGAAAACGTGATGCAAACGTTTGGTATTTATGTTTTTGGCGGGCCACTTTCTAAAACCTCATCCTCGACCGCAAGCCGTTTCCCGTTAAAACCTTTCAGATTGAATAAATTCTTTCAGAAGATTTGTCCGGCACTTTTAGAGTCATTTTATTTTACAAAAAAAAACCCATTCTGTTTCTTCTTTGTATACGTTTTTTTTTGAACAAAAAACAATCTGTTTTTTCTTTTCGCATACGATTCTGCACTCAAATGGGACCAGTTCAGTCATCAATTTCAAAATCCTAATTTCTGGTGAGCCCAGATTTCGTGATCCTGATTCTGGCAATCAAAAACTCTGCAGCATATGTAATAATTTATTTATGTATCGAATATGATGCGATCGCAGGTCCGCAGGAGCCAGGAGGTCATTGATGACTTGATGGACGATCCATGTGAGTGGTTCTATCTAAATACACAGAAAGAACGATTAATATTATATTTTCAAATATATGTATATATACTTACTGAAATCACTGTTTATATCATATACTACTTTTAAATAAATCTGTGCACTTTAGACTTTATATCGTTATACACAGTTTACGCACTGAAATTAAAGTAGCTTTAACTCAATCACACAACATGGCGCCAAAGAAAAAGGGGAAGAAACGTCAGGACGACGATGACTGGTGTGTATTATATGATGTATATGTAGGTGTGTAAATATCGTTTGTTCATAGTTTGTTCATATAAATAAATATGTGATTTTATATATATATATATATATATATATATATATATATATATATCTATCTATACTATCTATCTATCTATCTATCTATCTA
>NW_014040483.1:18764-30116 GCF_001186125.1 Sphaeroforma arctica JP610 | reverse complement strand
TATTATGGTATATATAATGTATAATATACTATACTAAGTAGTAAGTTATTATTATTATTATATATATATACTATAGTAAGTATATATATATATATATATAATAGTTTACTATATNTCTATATAGAGACATAATATATAATATATATATATGTATATATATATATATATATATATACTTATTATCATATTCATATTCATATCTATGATAAATCAGCATGTGGCAAGACACGTACATACTGGGTGTGCAACTTCCTCCTCCTGATGTCATCTCCTTCGCAGTATCGTTCCCAAATAGAGTCGTACGTGTGTTTTTCTCGGTCGATCTGATTCTCGTGTTGTTTTCTTCATTATAAGGTTTCTAAACAAACTCTCGTGTGCAATTTTGCCTTCAGGCATTTCCTTTTGAACCCCCACACTTGCAGATAGTATATACGAATCTAACCGCTTAGTGAAATATTTCTGAAACCCACTCACTCCTCTACTACTGTGTACAGGGAGAGCGAAGTCCTTGGTGCGAAAATAGGTCCCGATGGTCTGCCAATTGTAGAGGTTAGTGACAATGACGATGCCGCCCCTGCACCCGTAGCTGGTATGTTTGTCTGCACCTAGCACGGTAGACTGTACCCTCTCATCCACGAGTACACTTCTATTTAGCAAATCGTTCCATGAATACCAGAGAGTAAACTCTGGTCAGAGATATAACCATAGCCTATCGATTACTGAGATATATCCATCGCCTGTCTATTACTTATGCCTGGCGCATACGTTAATTGATCACTTCTTTCTTGCGTATCTTCGCTGCTGCATGTTCCTTCAAAAGTTCAACCCGCTATGCCGGTAGCAACGTGCGTTTACAGTTTATAACGACTTTTTGTATATCGAGAAAACACAACATATTGTTGCAAAGCAGGTCAATACCCAAATGGCCTAAAATGTTAAGACACAACATAATTGATAACTGTAGGTGCCGGGGTGTTATGTATTCTGCATTTACCGACTGGTTTATTTGGTACAAGCTTTAGCCCCATAACTTAAATTCAGAAATCCTGCTACTGCATCACAGCCAAGACGTGTTTAACTAGAAAACCACTAATGCCCAAACATCTAACCCTAAAATTCTTGAATCATCGCCTTTAATGTAGCGGCACCATCGAAGAAGAACAAGAAGAAAGGCAAGAAAGCCAAAAACGAGCCTGTCAATGCATTTTCCATGCTCAACGCTGGCATGGATGAAGATGTAGACTCGGGCAACGAATCCGCCAAGGCGCAAGACCCTCCCAGTGAAGGCGAGGCACCTGCTGCGCCAGAGCCGGTGATGCCTAAGGAAGCACCCGTGGCTTCGTTCGATAGCGAGGACGATGAATATGTCAAGGTACGTAGGTATATGTGTCAGGGTTGTTTTATCTGTGATGTACCCCTGGCTGGGTAGCTTTGCTGGTGAGATTTGTGTGGGTATGGGAATGTATGTCTGTAAGCACTTGCGCAAGAGTTGTTGATGCCTCTTGAGACACCCGTTGCTTCGTTCGATAGCGAGGATACTTCATATTTTATGGTATGTAGGTATAGTTCTGGATCAGATTTATATGTTCGTGACTTATGGTTGATATATGGTGGTGTGTCTGCATGTTCTTCGGCCTGGCGTGGGTTACAATGACTATTGAGCATGCCAAGTGAGAAGCATTGCCCCAATTTCCTAATGATTTGGACAAAAAAATTGATGAAATCGAGTGCGAGTTAGTCATAGCTGTGCGTAGTGTCTTCATGGATAGAGTGCGAAACATAGATGATGCACCCCTAGACTCCTCGCCATTTGACGGTATATTACATGTGATCACGCCAAGATAGTCTTAAGATACACATATGTTTCGTAGATTCAGCGTCTATCTCTATAGTACTATATATCTCTACATCACCCTTGTAATCGTGCTTGAATGTTTACCATTTGGCACAGCTCTTCTCGTACGACGGTATTATTGCACCACCACTATGCTTTCATCTGTCACACCCTAATATATTGTTCAAACGTGAACTGTGCACTTTGGTTTGAACTCTCAATAGGCTGCGCCAAAGTCCAAGAAGGACAAGAAGAAAAAGAAGAAGCAGAACAAACAGGAAGACGAAGATCTCGAGAAGCTTCTGGCCGCACTCACAGGCGAAGGCGCCAGTGATGGGGAAGCTGCCCCTGCCGCAGGTATGTGTTGCGCCAGTCACCTATAAATCAATCTACACAGTTTACTTTTTCCATTCCAGCGCGTATGTTTGTTTTCTTTTTAAAGAAACCTTCCTATAGATCTATTGTTCACGTCGAGTCCTATCAGATGTGTGAATGTGGGATCGAATGTATATCTCATTCCGCGGTGATGAGCGCCACCTGCTTCTGCACCTTGACTCCCATGAGAGATACTGTGTTTCTTCCTGTGGGTGTTTTTTTTACTGCGCGTAACTGTATACGATGCTTATCAAGTATTGTCAGGCCTGCACCACTGCTCGTATCGTGACTGCGTATGCCATCCCTCTCTTTGATGCTGGTTGGAACTAATGTTCAACCCTTTTATCCTAAATGATAGTATAGGTATCTGGCCTTGGTATCGAGTCAGACCGCGTGCTTCGCAATAGCCGAGCAGATTCTCTTTCATTATCAAAATCAGTTTATGTGCTTTGTAGTTGACATTAATTATTATGCCATCTTTGGATGTTCAATTATATTCAGAACCTGCGGCAGTGAAGCCTGGGACAGGGAACGATGGGGGTGACGACCAAGAGGAAGGGGGTAGTGGGGTGAAGACTAAGGCACATAAGAAAGCCGAGAAAAAGGCGAGGCAGAAGGCTGATGCTCAGAGGAAGAAGGTGTGTTACTATGCCGGCATACTCAAAAAGTCAATGGGGCGTTTTTTGGTTTTTGTAGGGTACGCGAGAATAGTATATACACAGTGCGTCCAACGGCTTGATACACATGATATCGGCAATGCAACTGGTGGATTTAAATCTCGTTGATTTGTCATCGGCGCTTCTCGCAAACACACGAGCCTGTATTGTATCGACCGCTTTTGTTATTTTCGTATTGTTAGAATGTAGAGATAGGCTCTGTCTTCTGCACACTCCTCACAAGCTGTTCTTATCTTAGTGTGCGCCACGGAGCTTATACTCTTACATGGACCTGTATACACATGCTTTTAGGATCCTGCTGTATCATACATCCACACATGTACACTATGCACAAAGACTTGTGGTAACCGTGATGTACCATGTACTCTTGCATATATCCTATACAAACACTTGTAGAAGCCTCCTGTACTATACGTTCACATAGATTACTATCCATGTACTTTCAGGAACTCGCCGCACAAGGCGGTGCTGAGCCAGAGGACACGCCAGACGCACCCGAAGAGGAGGCCCCTACTGCACCCGAGCCCACAGCCGCTGCAGGTAAAGGCAAGAAGGGCAAGAAGGGGCCATCTGCCGCCGTCAGGGCTATGCAGGAACAACAAGCCGCACTCAAGGCAGAGGAGGAAAGGTGGGTAATGATGGCGTTGTGAGTTATCAGTGTATCATGGCATGGTGACGTGTACTGTGTGGGTGGGTGGGTAGTTGTTGGAGTGGCAAAGGCACGAAGGGGCCATGTGCTGCTGTCAGAACCATGCGCGAAACTACGGGATTCACTCAAGGAGGAGAAGGGAAGGTGGGTGATTGTGGCTGCTGTAGAATGTGTGTATTTGCAAAGTTATGTAATTCAAGGTTGTTTGTTGCGCGTGGTGGTGTTGAATCCATTGTGGGTGAATTGTACTGTACAAGTGCCGCCTTTTGTTTGTATATATGTATATATGTGTGTATGTGCAAGTGTGCAAGTGTATCTCGGCGTATTTCTCATAATGTGATGCGTCGTCTGTAATGGAGAATCACATCCGAATCATCCATAAACCAGTAGTCCAGCGACTATCTTTGTACTTTTTGAATTGGAGATGTGACAGGCAGACTCACAGGCCATCGCCGCGTTCCTTAAGGAGATATGATCTGTACCCGACCCAGACACATTGTACTGCCACGTACGTATTCCCGTTGTACCATGCAACTACGAATGCGATGAAGTAGGTGGCGCATAGGTATAACCATGCACACTACGTAACCCATAGGATTGCGAATGAAATGAAGAGACTGGAGGAAGCGGAAAACGAGCGCATCCGAAAGATCGAAGAGGCCGAGGCGGTGGCTATGGCGAAGAAAGAGGCCAAGAAAATAAAGGAGAACGAGCGAAAGGAACGGCTCAGGAAAGAGGGCAAGGTGAGTGTGCCTGCCAAGTATATGCCTTGGATCGTCTTGCAAGTGTCTATAGCTCATATCCTTGTACGTTGGAACCGCTGAGCGTCTTGGTTGAAACGAATGTGGTCTATCTCTCTCATTTCAATTCGCTGATCTATTTCTTTCTAAACACTTGCCGCACCCGGTTGAATACGTTCGCACTTGAGATGTTTTTTATCTGACTCATGGTTGCCTCACACGTGCTCGTGACCTGTCTCGATACCATTAGTTGCTGAGTAAAGCTCAGAAGGAAGCCCAGGCAAAGAATGCGGCGTACCTGGCAACACTCAAAGCAGAGGGAATGCTGCCGGTGGATGCAGGAGAAGGTGAGTACTCTCTACAAAGCAGTATGTGGCCTGTTGAAGTGTGGGCATCGTGCACGCCCATGTCGGCTGAGTCATAGACAGATTCGTAGGGGGTTTAGGTTATGTTTGTGCCTCGATCACATATCGGAATGTACAGTACACCGTTGAATTCAGCTAAACCCTGAACCCTAAACCCTAAAAAAACCCTTGAACTTTTAAAAAAAACTCAAAAAACCCTCGCACCTCCGTGTTCATGGCATAGAATCAACCCCTATGTAGGTACGGGACCGACACCAATAGTGTACCAGTCGAAGTAACCGAGCGCTCATTTACGCGTGCTTTATTTATAATTACATATGTGAATTGACCATGCAGAGCCTGAGCAAAAGACTCGTTTACGCGTGCTTTATTTATCATTACACATGTGAATTCACCTTGCAAAGCCTGAGCAAATGACTCATTTACGCGTGCTTTATTTATAACTACATACGTGAATTCACCACGCAGAGCCTGAGCAAAAGACTCTCATTTACGCATGCTTTATTTATAATTACATATGTGAATTAACCACGCAGAGCCTGAGCAAAAGACTCATTTACGCTTACTTTATTTATAACTACATATGTGAATTCACCACGCAGAGCCTGAGCAAAAGAAGAAGGTGGTGTACCAGAAGAAGAAGAAGAACCCGCAACAGGTAGCCGCCGCCAAAGCAGAAGCCGAGGCGAAGGCCGAAGCTGAGGCGAAAGCGGCCGAAGAGGCCGAGGCAGAGGAAAAGGCTCGGGAGCGCAAGGATAGTGTCAAGGATACCTGGGACGCTAGCAGTGATGAGGACTCGCAGGAAGGTGTGCACGCGTGGGGCTTGTTGGTGACTGTGGGGAATGGATGTGTGTGCATGTGAAGGGTTATGATCAAGCATGGTGGAGAGACAAACGGCGATGGTGAGTGTCTCGGAAGGGTGTGTGGGCAGATGTGATGTATTTCGTGTGTGCGTTTGTGAGATATATGTTTGCTTGTCAGAGGGAAGAGTGTGCGATGTGGTAGAGTGGGCAAGCAAGTAAATGATTGGTATGAGCTGGCTTTTAATATATGTTGCGTACATCCCTCGAATGAGTCTGGCTTAGCCAACCAATGAGACCCTTTCTGACGTTCATAGTGCCGAGACGCAATAGCTCAAGCCCGTTGGAGTGGTATTTATGAACAATAATGAGGCATGAGATTCAGAGTTTTAGGCGAATATAATGGCGCAAGCACTGTACTGCTGTAGTTGTCTATGAGTGCGTTTGGCGTGTGTACTTGTAGTGTCTGTGTACTGTAGTGTACTTCGTGACACACGACCTGGGCGGATGTTTGCTTGGATTGGCCACGTTTAGAATAGTAGTCTTTTGATATCCAGACAGCGTTGATATTGACTTCACGGATACTTATGCATACTTTCTTTTGTTGGCATACGCAGAGTCCGACGATGAAGATGCCAAGGAAGATTGGGAGGCAAGTAGCAGTGAAGAGGAGGACGAACCACAGAGCACTAAGGCTAAACCTGCACCGGCCACAGTATGTGACTATTGTGTATCCACGTATA
Source organism: Sphaeroforma arctica JP610 (assembly GCF_001186125.1). Lineage (NCBI taxonomy): Eukaryota > Ichthyosporea > Ichthyophonida > Sphaeroforma > Sphaeroforma arctica. The sequence continues at coordinate 23,933 of NW_014040483.1, read as the reverse complement.
TGCGCCAAACCCCCTATCTCCGTTTGTATATTCAATACTTAACCCGTTTTGAATTGACCTTTATATATTGTTGCGATGTCTTTGTATCTCCTTGGTGTATTAGGGAGCGTCGAGGTGGTGGTGTTAACCGATGCACTCGCCATCAAAGTAAGGGCTGTACTTGAAATGGAGTAGTCCCATAGGACGAGCCTCTCTTGATGTAAACGTGCCATTGGGTGATACCCGTGCATACTACCCAACAGCGCACTCCAGTAAAACTACAGCCTAATCTCCCATAACTAACGAAACAATGGTATCAAACGGTATACCCTATATTGCAGGTCAAGGCCCCTGCCAAGAAGGTCAAAGAAATATCCGAAAGCGACGACAATGACAGTGACGATAGTGACGACGACAGTGACGATGACAGCAGTGACTATAGCGACAGCGACAGCGACAGGTATACGTGTACGTCGTGCTGATTGTGTTAGCTCCCAAGGGCCTGTCCACTTGGGCGCAAGGACTTGTGTGGCATGTTTCTGCTCACACTCAAATACACATACACCTGCTCACCCCATGGGGTGGATGTACTTGTCAAATTCGACAAGACACTACATCACTTTTATCTACTTTCTCGTGGCTGTTGATCTATTGCAGAACTTCTACTCCCGCACGTTTGTGGGGGTTTTCTTTTATAACACAAACCTTGTATTGTAAACCTCATACCAGTGATGCCGGCAAGGGTAAAGATAAAGTAGACATGAAGATGATCGAGAAGAGAATAGATCTCAGGAATGAGGAGGCCCGCAAGAACGCGTTGGCAAATGAGCTACGTTCACCAATCATTTGTGTACTCGGTCATGTCGACACCGGAAAGACCAAGATTCTAGATCACATCCGTAAATCAAACGTTCAGGTGTGTATGGCGTCTGTGGTGCAAAACATGAGAGCACAGCCGAGCATCGAGCATGCTGGGGTACCGCTAGTCTGTGGTACACTATTGCTGTGATAGACTATTGGATGCCACCCGCCAATCACATGTTTCGATGTCTACGTTGGCTAAGGCTGTCTACTTATTGTTCAGTGTCATGGCTGCCTACGTATTGTTCAGTGTCATTGCTGTCTACGTATTGTTCAGTGTCATGGCTGTCTACTTATTGTTCAGTGTCATGGCTGTCTACGTATTGTTCAGTGTCATGGCTGTCTACATATTGTTCAGTGTCATGGCTGTCTACGTATTGTTCAGTGTCATGGCTGTCTACGTATTGTTCAGTGTCATGGCTGTCTACATATTGTTCAGTGTCATGGCTGTCTACGTATTGTTCAGTGTCATGGCTGTCTACGTATAATTCAGTGTCATGGCTGTCTACTTATTGTTCAGTGTCATGGCTGTCTACGTATTGTTCAGTGTCATGGCTTGTCTACTTATTGTTCAGTGTCATGGCTGTCTACATATTGTTCAGTGTCATGGCTGTCTACTTATTGTTCAGTGTCATGGCTGTCTACGTATTGTTCAGTGTCATGGCTGTCTACGTATTGTTCAGTGTCATGGCTGTCTACGGATTGTTCAGTGTCATGGTTGTCTACGTATTGTTCAGTGTCATGGCTGTCTACGTCAGTGTCTTCAGTGTTCGTCCCACAAATACATCCACACGCACGCAGTGCATCTCTCTTTGCGGCACTGCCCACACGCAGTGTATGGTGTGCGATGCTTGACTCGTCATAGGCGTTAGCGGCATCCGTGCGTTTGTATGCAATGAGCGTGAGCTTGCACACTATACGTCGCTGTACAAGCTATTGGACTCGTGTCCAGTCCAATCCAGCTCAGCTCTGATAGAGGGCTCTGTAGTAGCACAGGGGTATCCCTTAGTCGCAGTGCTGAGCTCTGACCACCACTGCTCGTACTATGTATGGATCATCGCACCGACCAGCATGAGTAGCCGCTGATGAAGAGGTCAAAAGGAAGGGCCAGCATAGATAAACCCTTTATTAGTGGCCAAAGCTCTATACACCGTCCCATCCATCACCCCCCTGGTACTATATACTCATCAACCGCTCTCACCCGCAACAGACTGGAGAGGCCGGCGGTATCACGCAGCAAATCGGGGCTACGTTCGTGCCTATCCAGACTGTGAAAGACCGAACCGAATGCCTCAACCAGAAGGGCAAGCTAGAGCTCAATGTGCCTGGACTGCTCATCATCGACACACCGGGTCACGAGTCCTTCTCCAACCTGCGATCGCGCGGATCGTCCCTGTGCGATCTGTCAATTCTGGTGATCGATCTCATGCACGGTAAGTTAGTGCATCTAGTGAGACATATATTGAGCTGTCTTGGGTAAAGCCACGACATATGTATCCGGGTGGTATGTATTAGTCTCTCTTGGGTGCATGTCCGGTTTATGTATCCGGGCGATATGTATCCTGGTGGTGGAATGCCCTTTGTGTGCGAATGGTGTTTCCGTATTGTTGCATCGGTTCACCAGAGATCACCAGTGACAAAATTCGATTTCACCCGTGTACTCTACTTCGCATACCAAAATCGTGTCATTTCAGTCCCGTGTTGGGTCAGGACCACCGCACGGCTACGGTGTCGTAACGTCCAAGCCAAATCCGGAGCCATTGTGCCTATGTATTGCGTGGTTGATACTTCACTGCCTTAGCAGTCGGTGAATAGTGATCGGTCATCTCTGCCTAGTGCCCAACGATACTTACACCTGTAGCTGTGTGCATCTGCAGCCCTTCTTGTACGTTCAATAGTCACGCCTGGCCTCATTATGATACTTACACCTGTAGCTGTGTGCTTCTGCAGCCCTTCATGTACGTTCAATAGTCAAGCCTGGCCTCATTATGATACTTACACCTGTAGCTGTGTGCATCTGCAGCCCTTCTTGTACGTTCAATAGTCACGCCTGGCCTCATTATGATACTTACACCTGTATCTGTGTGCATCTGCAGCCCTTCTCGTACGTTCAATAGTCACGCCTGGCCTCATTGTGATCCTTACACCTGTAGCTGTGTGCATGGCCTCATTACGATCTTTACACCTGTAGCCGTGTGCATCTGCAGGCCTTCTCGTACGTTCAATAGTCAAGCCTGGCCTCGTTACGATCCTTACACCTGTAGCTGTGTGCATCTGCAGCCCTTCTTGTACGTTCAATAGTCACGTCTGGCCTCATGGTCTGCTCGTTTTACGTTCATATTACGTTTAGGTTTGGAGCCACAGACCATCGAGTCGATTAAACTGCTGAAGAAGGGTAAGACCCCGTTCGTGGTGGCGTTGAACAAAATCGATCGTCTCTACGGCTGGGTCGCCCATGACAACCTGGTAGGCAGAATGTAGTATATCAGAGTTTTATTTATTTATTTATTTTTTATGGTGTTTGTGTGTATTGTGGTAACAGATGCAGCGACAAAAATGTCGCGATCTCTTAGGCATGTATGTGTGACACGCATAATGTGGTGTCTGAGTGAGGGCCTGCACAGCATACAGTATATGAGCGACTGAGCGACTGCTGAATACAACTGTAGTGGATCAAGGTATCCGATGTGGTCCCGCTTTGCACACCGGGATGGTATGCACGCGTGAAAGTGCTAGTTGTATGGTACTTTTGAGATAAGATGGTCGAATAGGGGATTATCTCCTGCTGTTCTAACTTGTGTATATTTCTGACTTAACTATATCATTCATACGCCATTCGCTGCAGAACTTCACGGCGACAATGAAAAAGCAGACTGAGAATGTGAAGATCGAGTTCAAAGACCGATGTAATCAGATCCTCGGGCAACTGGCTGAGCAGGTATGTTCCAACAATGGGTGTGTAACTTACAATGTTTTAAGCCAAGTTCGTCATACTTTTTTTGGGCAGTACTTTAGTGTGTGTGTGTGTGTTTATTTATCAACTATGCTCCAAGACACGATTTTATAACTTTAGCAATGCTTCAAACCAGGTTCGTCATACTTGTCTGGACAGTACTTAAGTGTGTGTGTGTGTGTGTGTGTGTGTTTGTGTGTTTATTAAACTAAGGTGTTGCACATCCCATGGACTTGCTGTCAAATATATTTCGTAGGCCAAGCTGCTATCCGTTTTTTTGTTTTGTTTTGTTTTTGTTTTTCCAGCACTGATAATCAAAGTAGCGATTTAATACGCACATTGATCTTTTCTTTTCTTTCTTCGCTTGTGTGTCACTGTATGATTGTGCCTTACACTTGCCTGCTCTCTGCAATCGTCTATCCTTTGCGTCGAAGCTCGATCATACAATGTAGTGTGACGTTAAAAGTCGACTCAAAACGCCACGTTTACTTTCATCCTCAAACCACAACTCTCTACGCTCCAATTTTCACTCTCCAGGGTTTGAATGCATGTCTATACCATGAAAACAAAGACATTAGAAAAACGGTGTCCGTTGTTCCCACAAGCGCCCACACCGGTGAGGGTATCCCAGATCTGATGATGTTGGTCGTACAACTGACACAAAGGTATGTCCGTGATCCTTTGCTCAGACTACACCAATTGAGCTACACCTTGTCCTACAAGTGGGATACATTGGTTGTATCTATGCACGTGCATACAATCTTGATGCATGGCTGTGAAGGCGTATCGCATTGACATCCGAAAGAAAAGGCCCACTGACTAAGCTGGTACGCCCTGTTGGCTTCCTGTGCGGCGAGGCCATGGGAGCCATCTCGGTTATACTAATCTCTACTTTTTATTTTCTCGTGAATGATAGTCTGGTTACACGTTTGGTTGTACTATTATTGTCTCGTAGAATGATAGCCTTATTACGCTTGTTTCCACCGCTGTTCTCCCTTTAAGAGTTATGGAGGGTTTCCATGCTAATCCCTACCATCCCACTCTCTTCTAGGATGATGGCTGAGCGGTTGGCCTTTGTAGACATCCTGCAGTGTACCGTTCTGGAGGTCAAGGTGTTACTGGGACTGGGCACTACCATCGATGTCATCTTGTCACAGGGAAAGCTCAGGGAAGGCGATCAAATAGTTGTGAGTGGTCTCGATGGCCCCATCACAAGTCAGGTGCGAGTCTTGCCATAGTTGTTTGTGTGTACTGTGTGTTTCTTACGACTCCAGTACACAACCCCAACTTTTGCCATCCAATATATGCACCCACTCTTGCGACTGCTCTCCTTGGCAGCCTGTGTGGCATATTGCGTTTTGCGGTGAAATATATAT
>NW_014040483.1:10500-18041 GCF_001186125.1 Sphaeroforma arctica JP610 | reverse complement strand
GTACGTAACTAACTAACTAACCTAACCTACTATATATATATATATATATATATATATATATGTTTTTTATATGTATATGTATATATCTATACTTTTGTTATGAGGCCTCTTTACAAGCATATACCTATGAAGCTCGAATGAATAATATTCAGTATGTTGTTTTGACGGACCTATCGCTCTCTTCCATTGCCTCTTCCTGGAAGCATTTCTGCCATGATTGCTTTTTTTTCATTAAGTTGTTCTTGTTTTGATATATCTTTCATCTCCCTCGTTATCCGCAGCTACAACACGACCCAACCTACGCAGTCATTTTGGCCTTCGATGTCAAAGTGGACAAGGACGCACAAGACATGTGCAAGGAGATGGGCGTGACTCTCTTTACGGCCGATATCATATACCATCTGTTTGATAACTTCACTGCCCACCTTGCGGTAAGCCTACTTGTGTCTCTGTGGAGCGTTTCAGTGTATGTGTATATCATCTGGTTGTGTGTGTGCGTGTGTTATCTGTGGTGTGTGTGGAAAACGTTCGTTCTTGTTTCTTCTTCGCCTCAGCCACACCAACGAAGAACTCGCTTGGGCCCACAATACAAGTCCGTTGGATTGGTCGTGTGCTCGATAGTTCTCTCGAGCCAATGCCTGCCCGGTCCCAACTCTAAAGGTTGCGGAGCAGGTCCATCCGTACCGTGGCTACCACATGCACGTGCGCAACACAGCACTGGTGTTCGTCTTTATGTACAGTATAGGGTGTGTGTATAGTCTTGAGGGGTGTGTGTATAGTCTTGAGGGGTGTGCTCTCTGGCTTTGCCATGCATGTCGTATTCTATCGTCATAGTGGGCCCATTCGGACCCTTATCCCTAATTAAATCGTTGATCCTACATACCTTTTTGCGCGGTTGTCCTGCAGGCTATCAAGGCGAAAAAGAAGGAAGAGAACGCACACTTGGCCTGGTTCCCATGCCACTTTGTCATCAAACCAGGTATAGTCACGCCCCATTGTAAATGCACTATATCGCGTCTGCGGTGTGTGATCCGCCTAGAATCCATATGTACGCCACATTTCGGATGTTCCCAACCCTTGCAAACGTCATGTGTCAGGATAGTTACCTGTACACACGGATGTTACCCCTTTGCTTATACAACAACATACAACAACAGCAAAGCAGTAGACTTCATTAACTTTAGGGTTTAGGGTTTTAAGTCGTGCACTCATACGAGCGCACTGCCCTTTTACAATACTCCACAGAGTTTGTCATCAACAAGCGTGACCCGATCATTGTGGGTGTGGATATCTTAGAGGGACGACTGACGGTGGGTGTGCCGGTGTGTGTACCATCCAAAGACGGTCTGATCCTGGGCACAGTGCAGTCTATTGAGATCAACAACAAGGAACTCCACGAGGCAAAGGTACGTATTCTCACGTGCTGGTGCAATATCTAAGACGGCTTAGGCGCGTGGGCGTGGGTTGGATGGTGTGGGTAGTATACGAGTGCCTGCGTGTATGTATCTCGTCTAGGTCTTGTTTTATAACGGCTGATTGTACCCGACCTATGTATAATATACTACGCACAGAGAACAAGACACTATCTCGTACTACGGGTACATAAGGTCGTTATCCCTTTGTACTATGATCTCCGGTGTAACACCCGTTCCCTACCATGCACCACTACCACAGGTGGGTCAGTCCGTGGCCATTAAAATCGCTAACTTCGGGTCGGAGGCACCGAAGATGTATGGGCGTCAGTTTGATTCGACCGACGCTATATACACCCGACTGACGAGAAAGACGATTGAGGTGTTGAAGGAGCACTTCAGGGATGAGATGACCAAGCAGGATTGGTAAGTGGCTTGTTTTCTTTTGACTTCTGTCGGATCATATTCTTTAGTGATTGTCACCACAGGCAGCTCTGCTCAGGACACCATGTGTGCGTAGTAACTGATCACCTGTGCAGGGGATTCTCGATTCCATAAAACATATAAATCCAAAAGTTTAAACAATTATTAGATTGTACGAATAGGTGCATCGTGTTGGACTGCACTATTCTATACCAATGCTCATATACCATGAACCAATACACTCATATACCATACCGTGAACCAATACACTCATATACCATACCATGAACCAATACACTCGTATACCATACCATGAACCAATACACTCATACACCACACCATGAACCAATACACTTATATACCATACCATGGACCAATACACTCATATACCATACCATGGACCAATACACTCATATACCATACCATGAACCAATACACTCATATACCATATGAACTACCACACACTTCCAGGAGGCTGATCGTACGGATGAAAACGCTGTTCAACATCATGTAAATGGCAAGCGACTCTGCGGTGTTCTTGGCCAGTATTTAGTTTGGCGCGCGTAACTAGTGCGTGGCTATAATTGGGGCAAGTTTAGTGCAGGTGGACGGTACTTCCTCTGGTTGACACGTGGTGTCGGTCCAGAGCGGCCGATATCAGTATCTGCAACGGAAGCGCTGAATAAATGATGTACGAATATTGCTCACGGTTCGCTGTACCCGTTATGATAGCATATAGGCTGTTGTTTATCCTTGGTTTCGTCTGTGTAATATACTTTTGCAGAGGTATATGGTTTTGCTCGCAGCATGTACGGGTATAATCTTTGCCTGGCTGAATCTACTTCACAATTGATACTTCACTGCCCGCCGCCTGTGTAGTGCTATGGCTTCTTCACTTATCACTCCAGAGTCTTGCTGAAATTCATTCATGCCGGCAGGTCTGTGGTTCTAAGCAACGTGCAAGTGCACTTCGATATTACATCGGTTACTGTACCCGATTCGGAGTGATCAAGCTTCTAGTTTTGCAATCGAGGTTCCGCTACATGGACCTCATTGAAATTCAAATTTGTGGTAGGAAGAGTGTGGGTAAATGGTATCTTTTGATCTGCTTGATGATTTATACATACATTTACGTGTATTTAACTTCACACTATGTATGGTTTGTCTAACCGTTAAACACTCTGACGGCGTTGCCCGTTTATAGGCCCCCGAATTTACAATCGTTAATTTCACATCAACCGGAACGCAGAATGCACCTGCTTTGTTCACGCAACTAGAATAGGCGAGGGGGTTCGAATAGAGTATTTATTATTCATTGGAATCCATCGAGGACTATGGCTCGGTTGCTAAACCTTACTGTGGGCATTTCTTGCGGCGAAGCATGGTTCGGTGGTCCGCTTTCTCGTCCAGCAGGCTGCTACAAAATATCCTGTCCGGTCCTAAAATTCATCCTCACAGGGCCGGTCCTCAAACAGATCTTAACAGGGCACTTTGTTGCTTGACTACTAGTCACACACTTACAGCCATGATCACGCCCGGATCAGTATCTTACTAATATTTGATTAGCCACCCACAGATGCATCGAACACAAGCCGTTGCAGTGCCTTCCAACCCAACGTGCCTTGGGTAGTGCAGGTCTGACCACCCCAGCGTGGCCACAGACCGCGCCAGGTCTGCAAGGGGCTAGTCTGCGATTGGTGAGGATCTGTAGACCCAGCTTCAGCAGTCTCATCTGTGCGTCAATGCGATATAGTCACAGCGGAGCGAGGGGGACGAAAGACCCGTACCTCCCCTACTGACTACCTCGTACTATAGCGCAGGGATTAAGGCCTTCGCTTCCTCTTCTTGGCCTCTTGCTTGGCTTGCTTGGCTAGTTCTTCTGGCGTCAACGGATCCTCGGGCAGACCAGGCTCGCACCACGGTGTCTCCTTCTTATCACACATCAGGTTGACCTCCACCATGTTCACCTGTCGATTGGCTATCGTGATCTGGTTGATGCACGCATCATCCCAGGTAGTGGTGTTGTATCCCTGGATATAAATATATGTATATATATATATATAGTAAATTAGATCACTCGTCAAACTCTCATTGATTCATCATGTCATAAGACATCCCGAGGTATACGAAGCAGAAACACAAACGCAGTGTGGCCGGGAGACAGTACGCGCACAGGTGGAACAGCTGACAGTGAAGCCAGTGCACACTTTGCAACTTGACGTTGTGCTATGGACTTTCGTCACGTCCCACACACACAACTGTACATATACATGCACACTCACAACTGTACACATACATGCACACTCACACAAATGTATACATACATGTACACACAGATTTGTCAAGAAAAATGCAATAGACTTGTTGCCATGCTCTGCGCATAGACTGCAATACTATATAGAGCATACAATCGGCATTGCGTAGAGTGAGAGCCCCGATCTAGTACAACACGGTCGACTCCTAGAAAACACTCATGGGTAAGAAGAGCAATACATGCCAGATAAGGACTCACAAATTGAATGTACGTACGGTACACAAACACACACACACACATCTGTACGTACACATACACGTCCAAACTTGCATATACACAAGTGCATGGGTGTCTTGCGCATGCATACAAGACAGTATACTTGTACATGATCAATACACAAGCAGATACGTGTCGCTTGCGAACCTACATTGGTGACATCGGTCGTATCAAATATCTTCCGCTGCCCGCCCGTCCGTTTCGTATCACGCTCCCTCTCCTCACCTGCAATAGATTGGCAATGTTTACGTCAGTCCAGCATTGAGATAAAGCCCAGGATGTATCAGAAAAGGTCAGTAGTAAGAAGGTAACCTCAGCAAGTAGAACCCAAGCTATTGACGTGCGACGGTCATTTGAAGCACACAAGCGCACGTCGATATATATACTCCAGTGCCTAACCCCAACATCCGGCCAATACATCAAGCTAACCACAAGGCCGTCATCGCACATGTCGACGAGAGCATGGACATGAGTAGCCACACACACACAATAGCCACTAATACCGCAGCAACTATCGTCCACAGCACTGTGCACCTGGATGTGCGTTTGTATACACACACAGCCAGGTAGCTTGCCAGTAGTACAGAATCTAAACAGCCAGCGTACCATGTATGTGGATGAAGGTGCTTTTCTGTCCAGACTTCAGTTGTGGTGGCCGGTAAATTTGAAGGTCTTGCAATAGTATCCGCCGGCGGAACTCGTCGTCCTCCTTGCCCCATCCCCAGAACTGCATTGTACCAATTACGTGCACTATGAGTATATCTGTATGAGTATTTTAGAGACTAGTCTATGCGCTGTCTTGTGATAACATTCAATATACAACTCAGGTGAACCTAGAAGAGTATGGCCTTGGTTATACAGTCAGAGTTTGTGAATGCCGATACGTAACTCAGGAAATGGCTCAGAACAATCACGGGCTACATCATTATCGTCGGAGAATTTTTGCGTTGCTATGACAGGTTCTACCGAGCAATTCAGTAGTTAACTGGACAGCGGCACATGCCGGTGCCATCAATCACGCGATCTGATACTTAGTCCTTCGGCGTAGATGCGTGTAATTACACTGCAAGTATACTGAACTCTGAATAAAACGTTATACGGTTCGTTCACCATACATGTGCATCAACAGAACGTACTATATACCAAACACGGATATGAGAGTCGTTTCCGTACTGGGTGTAAGTACGAACACGCTTGTGATAGACACACCAGAGCGGCACATGATCAGTCAAACAGGCGCACAAGACAAATGGCCCATGAGTATCCGAATGCCTGCACCTTCATCTGTGTATCACAAGACAGTCTATACTGTAGCTTGTCCCTATCACGCCACTAACTCACAACGTGTACGTTTACCGCCCTGTACCTTGTTGGAGAAGCCATTGATTTGCATGTAGTTTGCTTTGGACATTATCAGAATACCACCCAAAAATTTGCTGAATTTGTATTTGGGGTGCAGCCCGGGGGCGGCCACGTGGTACGGGCCCTTCTCGGGAAACCTGACAGTAGCAAGACCGGTATCGTGAGCGGAGACCTATTAACATGTTTGTGGTAATGCTAGGATAAGTGGTACCTGCTGTGAGTTGAGACCTGTGCTATTTCGCAAGGGAGGACGATTGCTGTCTAAGTATGTGCACGGACCCTCTGTATGCCGTTGTAGTGTTGATTGACCTGTATATGAAAAATGTACTACACCAACACTATCTCGCAAGACAAGACTAACATCTTAAAGTAACAGTTCGTGAACAACTAACCCCTGCTTCCACCCACCATGCGTAGCCCATACCGGCCAACCACAGCACCATACCTATAGTTCAGCTCAATCTGATTTGGCAACAGATCCACATCGTGCAGCGCAATGTAGTCACAGTCAAAGGCACCGCTCATGATGGCCCCAATGTTCAGCAGTGACCCTCGGTTGAACCTCCAGTCATCTAACTGGTTGGTGATCTGTCATAGTATTCGTGTAGGGCGTGCATCATGCATGAGATCTGCAACCGTGTTTCAAGTGGAGGGCAAGTCGTCTGCGGGATCTGCAGCAGCACGTGCATAGACGCATGCGATCTATGAGAGGCTGTACAGGAGAATCGGCACCGAAAGTTGCGCCTCTACAGCTGTGTCGATGACATCCGATGAGTGTGTGGCTTGCCGCAAAGGGCTTAGAAGTGCTCATGCATTGCATAGACGGGTGACTGTTGTTCATTACACGCACCAGTAAACTATAAATATCTGTGGTGCGTGGTGCAGCCCTTTCAGTGAGTGTGTACCCGCCGGTCCCACAGGAGAGGGGCGAGTGACAACGCCGATTTATTTATAAGTTCTCAGGGGATACCCCAGCATGTTCAGCAGAAGGAAACGCTACACAGATACATAAGCACAACAAACGTCTAGAAATGCCTTAGCCGCGAGTGTTCACCCGTCGTATAAACACATGATAATTTAAGTATGGGCACAATAGGAGTACTGCCGCATCAGACAGCGCACGTCACGTGCGAATATGCCTGCGAGTATTCATCATCGCTATGCAGGCCAGACTTAGAATCCAACTGTAACATTGCACCAGGGCAACAAACACCGATCCTAGGAGCTCATGGTTGTAATGTCCACCTAACACCTAATCCCAGCTACCAACACACACCAACACTACATACAAAGTATTCGTGGTCGACGCCCTGGGCTTTCAAGAACTTCTCCATGTGGGGCACAAACGTTTGAAGCTCCTGTGAGGATATGGAACGGCGTCAAGTGTACACGCACATATAGCCATCACTTTACATGGTTAGGATTGGACCGAGATGCATTCTTTTTTCGTGTTGTGTGCAAACTCGATATCGAATCGGCTTCTGCATGAAATGTGCACCCCGCTTTTCAGAAGCAACCACGAGGATGTCATTTGTATAACTAATATTTGTTCGTGGGGATTTAAGCGCTGGTAACCTCTTTTTCAAGTTGCAAGCGTTTGCGATCGTAAACATGACATGATTTTACATAAGACATGGATCTACTTTTCCATAACAAAGTGTTGAACGTGGTACGGATTTGCGCCGAAGTAATTAAATTTATGACTTCTAATTGTATGTCCCGCGCACTTCCCTCGCTATATGGCACGGTCTATCCCATCTATATGTCGATGTATGTATATTGATGCCTCTTAACTTTTGTATGTTAATATAAAC
>NW_014040483.1:8389-10059 GCF_001186125.1 Sphaeroforma arctica JP610 | reverse complement strand
TGTGTGTATGTGTGTGTGCGTGTGTGTGTGTATGTGTGTGTGTGTGTGTATGTATGTGTGTGTGTGTGTGTGTTTGTGTGTGTTTGTTTGTGTCTGTATGTGTGCTTGTGTGTTGATGCCTTTCGATATTAGTACCCTATATAGAAACTACAAATATGTATACACGTCACACAGCACATATCACTATTCTTCCGTGCGCAATGACAGTGTGAATAGATAAGAATACAACATGTTTCAGTATAGAACACTAAACTCTTCTCACCTTCATTCTGTTTTTATATGGTACTACTATTCCCAGCCTGTGTTGACCCGGTAGCCTCCGTTCACGCCATTTAATTGGTGAAGTAACATCACAAGTCCTGGCCACATCGTCCAACCTATTTAATGCAGAAGGTGCAAAAACCACCTCTTCGGGCTTGACCACTTCACTGTCATCATTATACTCGTGTATGGTGACGTACGATATGATGATCATCAAGACCACAATCAGTACCAGACGATAAAGAAACCGCATTTTGGCAATTTGTTGAACTGGTATGGGTGAGCTATACAAGCTTGTTTTCAATAAGCGCTAATTCGTTGTTCGCTCAACAAGGTTTATGGTTCGAATACAGAAGTAGACATGCCGATAATCACATGGATGTGTCTATTTATGGTGTATTTTTGATCTACATGAAAGAATACTGACCGCTTGAGTCGTTGCAGACTGTGTTGCAAGTCTTGTATTCTCCTTGTTTATATACAGTGTATGACGACAGTTTGGCTCATATATTTATTTAGATTAGTTGTTTATCTGAACTACAAGAGAGTATTTACAATATATGCTTGATAAACTATTTATTTCTAGAAAACACGAAGAAAAACGGAGAGAGAAAAATATTTATAGGGTCTGGAGACTGGGTCTCAGACTCCCAAGTCTCATCATTTGGGACTGTGAGACGCTGACTGCCTATGCCCAACAACAACGCGAGCGACTGAGAGACAGAGAGAGCACAACCGATGGGAGAAAGGTGGTGAGACGAGAGCCAAATATACGAAGTATTTATAGGTATTCACAAGTATATTAAACTAAACACGTAACTATAGATCGGTATAACCAAATACAGTGTGTGAAGTGCTACATAGGTACATACACACAACACACACACTACGTAGTACACACTTGGATAAATCAATCCTCTCAGCCCGAAGCAGCAAAAAGATTAGGAACGCTACGCCGCGATGACGGGTGGCAACGATAAACTAGCCAACTCTGCGCATGCAGACTTTGTGAGTGGCAATTACAAGGCATGCCTGGAGAAATTACATACCCTCCAACGAAGCAACCCGAATGATCCTAAGGTATACTAAGCCGATATACAGTACTTAGATATGTATGCATATACGTATGTATGGTAGACTGGTGCAGCCAAATCTAACTAGTTTTTGTAGGTGTGGCACTTAATCTTCTGTATATCTACTGTAATTCGACGATTAATTTTTCTGAATCGTCAGGAGAGCCATACCATAATACATGATCTGAGGTACAAGCCCGATTATATAATCGATGAATATTGATGCTGCCAAAAACTAGATGTACAGCATCCAACGAGCCTAAATATGTGCTATAGTACGTATCACTTCATAGTGCGACGAGCGTGCTAAAAGATGCAAAAACGGCAGAAGTTATA
>NW_014040483.1:0-5000 GCF_001186125.1 Sphaeroforma arctica JP610 | reverse complement strand
TCTCTCTCGGGCCTTTACTATTCCTAAAATGCTGTACGTCTAACAGGTTCTTGAGCTCTACATCAGACAGGCTTTCACAGAACATATGCTTTCTGCTGTTGGATGTATGTCTTCTGATCGGTGATGCGGGACGGGCTGCGCGCGCCTTCGAACTTCTTGACAAAGACATGGTAGGCATTGACAAGGACGAGAAGGATAAGGACAAAGACAAGGAAAAGGTGTGTCTCAACTTATCTCCAATAGGCGATTGCTATTGAGCTTTCAACTCACCTCAAATAGACGTTTACAGTACCAATACATACCAGTTTACACATGGATTGCTCAGAGTGAAACTGTACATACCTACATGTTAGTTGTAATGCGTGATATCAACTCGACAGATGCGAAGGCGCCAGTTGTAATCTCCGTGTAGTACTCACCCCTTTCCACTTGCACACCACCTACAGTCGCAACCAGAGGAAGAGATTTCGCAGTTCCGCTTCTTATTCCATCTGTACAAAGCTAAGCTGTATATCATGACGCGCTCGTTCAAGCTGTGCAAACGGGAAATGAAATCCTGTCTGAATGCCAGTAATTCGGTATGATATAAGTCTCTCGCTCGAACAGGCAGGTCCTGGACGAACTATTTCTTTGTACCGAATCCCTACCTATTTTGAAGCACGCGTCGCATATCTAATTCACATAATTGCGCGTGCTTGATACATCTTGCCAGTGCTTGCTCCTGCTCACTGCACTGCGCCACCTGCCTATCACTCCATTTCCAACAACAAACCGTCACTCATTCTCCTTACAGGAGCCTGCCGGATTATTCCTGAAGGGTAATTTTGAGTACCTGCGGAAGAATCACCGCAAGGCCATAAAGTTGCTCAACGGGTGTCCTAATCTGCCCGCGAGTACTGTGCTACCCGTGCTCTACTATAATAATTTGGCCATAGGTGAGCGAATTCTTACACATGGTGGGCGATAAAGTTAATCTTGCACAGACTTATTTGTGCGATATGGCCTCTTACTTGCTTTTGGGTTCACATAGGTACCGATAAGTTGATGAAGGTCCAAAACAGTCTGCGAATAGTATGATTACATAAACGGGTGGTGTTAGTAATTAAGACCGTATTCTTTCCATTCGTTATGTCATCTACAGTCCATTTCCAATTGAACAAACCGAACATGGCCGCATTCTACTTTGCTAAGGCATGGAAAGCTAATGAAGTGTTAGCGGCCGCGCAATCAGCGAGCCAAGGTACATCGGTGTTGGAAGCCGATAAACGTTATGAGTTGGCGTACAACCATGGATTACAGGTATGTATAGACCAAGATTGTGTGCTCGAGTTTCCTGTGTATCTTTATTTATAATAATAAAACACTCGTCTTTCAAATGCACGAGCTGTATCATGTTCAATCCTTTCCGACCAGGACGAACGGACATGTAAGTATCAGTGCACACCTAATTTGCCCGTTAACTGAATAGCTGCCACCGCGATTTTGTGCGTGTAATTATGTTGAAATTCAGAATAGTAATCACGCTTCGGATTCTCAACATACACCGATGGGCCGTTCCTGCAGCAATGACTGGCTGCAATCCAATTACTACATTTGTTAACATTATTCATCCTCGTGCCTGTGTATACTACAGCTCCTGTACTCAGGTCAGCCTAAGGCTGCCTTTGCCTCTTTCATGCGGTCTATTCCCGCCTTCCGCAACGAATCCCTGGTGTGGCTCCGCTTAGCCGAATGCTGTGTGGGTGTGCATGCAACCAGGAGAACGGCCTTCAATCGAGCATCAGAGCCTGTGACCATTGTGAAAAAGGTCGTAGGCACCAAGCCGTATAAGACCGTGGTAATATCTGAGAACTTCCCTGATCCAATCAAGATGACCCTGGCGAGTGGGAGGGCTAGTGTCTCCCCAGGGGAGCGACAGGAAACGATGGAGACCAATCCCGTGTGTGGGCATGCTGAGCCTTCGCTGCAATTTGGGCTGTGGTGTGCTAGGAATGCCATGGTGTTGGCGAGTGCACAGCAGAGTAGGGCAACAGAGGTGCAGAGTGCGTACGCGAGTGCCAATGCGAGCCTGGCTGGGAACAAGGACGACGATAGCGGCAACCATGGCAACCAAAATAGCAATAACAACAATAGTAGTACTGTTGATAATGACGGGGACGGGCTCTCAGGGCCGGATGCGGAGTGTGTGGAGACAACCATCCAGCTGAACATTGTGTACCTGTCCTTACACCTGTGCGACTACAACTCGGCCCTGTCGGTGTGTAAAGACATCCTTACGCAACGGCCATCAGACGGTAATGCTGAAAGAAGCGCAAGCAAGAGTGTGTCACCCACGCTGAGGTGCATTGCGCAGTTGTACGCGGGAGAGGCGTTGATACGTCTCGGGCGTATTCAGGAAGCTGAGCACATGCTCAGTCCCACCGCAGAGGGCTTTGAAGGTGCGTTTTTGGATGTGACTGTGAATATGAATGACCCGTACACTCTGCCGCACAGCACGCATATGCAGCCTGCGGCCCTGCCTGGGTCCAGCAGTCATAACAGTAATGCGAATAATGGGCGTGTGAGTGTTGGCAGCAACAACGGCAGCACTCAACAGTCTTCTCCCGGTATGTTGGCCAACTCATCAGTTGGAGGGGGCACCAAATGTGCTAATATGTTGTACAGCTCGCGAGGCGTGCAGAGTTTTGTACAGAACTCGCCCCAGACCGCTTTCAAGGCCCAACTTCTGATCAATCTGGCCGTGGGATTCTGCCGTAGAGGTGACTTTGACAGAGCGGAGAACGCTATGATTGCTCTGATGCGCCTTCTTCCTCCAACCGTGCCGTATCCGCCCCAGGCTGTATTGATAGCCGTATATATGGATATTGCAAGAGGTATGTAACCACTGTCAAATTTTGATAATTTTTTCAATGTATTCATATTGTATGATCGTATTTATAGTTTGCTTTTCATC
Organism: Sphaeroforma arctica JP610; assembly: GCF_001186125.1. Lineage (NCBI taxonomy): Eukaryota > Ichthyosporea > Ichthyophonida > Sphaeroforma > Sphaeroforma arctica. The sequence goes on along the minus strand of NW_014040483.1, from coordinate 2,047 downwards.
CTGCACTGAACTCGCCATTCATTCACACTTTTTATATAATCCGCTTCCTCTGTTAGGCAATTCTGTGAACGCACTGCGGATGGTAAAGCAGCATTCTCTCCCACTTTCGTGGACTAATATGGGACAGAACAACAATTGGCGACAGCAGTAGCTCGGATAGCCGTCGTCAACCGCACGAGAGTATATATGCACATGGGTCAGATGGTGTATGTGCGTCGTGCCTCAATCTTGCGTTTAAATGCAATAGAGATGGCACGTTGTGATATTGTACAATTAGAGGGTATCGCATACGCACATACACAATCGGGGTAAGTGTTCTCGCGCTCCAATGATTAGTGATACTTCTACAGCGAACACCAAGCGTCCGTCTACGTATACACACAGCACTCAATAAAGCATACTAAATTGACGATGGGGTGGGGAGTGTATATTTTTTGGTTCATCGCTTACGCATGTGGGGAAGTTTGTGCACCGGGATAAGCTTTTCTTTTCTTTTTTTGTTCGCCCGTGCTAGGCCAGTTAGAAGTAGATGCATCATGTCGCATACCATGGTCTATTATAAGTACAATCCTGACTGCTGCTAGTTTGCTATGGATATGCTCATAGCATCCTTGATTTACTGTAACATGCCGAGGATGGAAACTCGCAAGTTGTAATATTAAGCAACTAAAGGTGATTATATGTATGTCAAGCTGTTGTATACGATGATCCTTTGGGTTCAACGAGTACTACAATTATCACATCACGCGCATATTCTTGAACGGGGAGGGTTTTTTAGGATGCTAGTAATATCTTTCCCTTTCCCTCCAGCTGGCAAGTGCGTAATTGAATTCATTAGTACAAGCCTAAAAGTATTTATATCTTGTATATTGAGCTAGTTTCCAATGTTAGCTGGTATTTCCATATTTTGCCCGATTCGCCTATATCGCCTATAAAAGTTGATCTACTATTTGGCGAGTATTTGGATGAAATGAAGTAAGAATGTGCAAGATAGCCCAACAGAACTTTATATAAAATTTGTATGTATATATATTATATATATATATTATAAATACCAAATCCGATCCTGTCTTCGGTGAAATTCAACCTCGAGGAATAAAAGTTGGAATTCCGATGGGAAGACATCTATTCTGTACGGATAAATCATTTTTTTGCGCTTGCCCATTGTAATCATTCACCTGGTCAATATATTTGCATATAAAAAAATACATCCGTGCTTTAGCATCGAATGCCTGAGCACTGAGTGTATTTTGCACCATGACGCGGCCGATGGAATTTATGGAATACATAAAGAACTTAATTGAACATAAATGTGAATATTGCAGACTAGAGCAAGAAGTACATTGTACAATGTGTTCTGAACTTCGCCATAGCACGATTGTCTATGTGCATTTAGCTGCAAAAACCAAAACAGCATCACTTACGCAAGATCATTAGGTTTACATAGTCTTCATGGTACTTAGGCGACAGTGTGGCCGTACTACGTAGACGGCGGTATCAAGGGAACAAAAGTCAGCTTTCAGTACCCCTGTGATTCTAGCAGAGTTTGCACCATTGTAAATATAGAGATTGAACAGACGACACGCTGCTCAAACCTGATATCGATTCTTCGGGCCGAAAAGGAGTCAAGATCTGCTACGTATGATTCATAAACATTGGAGTACGCCATTCGTAGTATGGAATAGAGGTGAAAGCTTCCTACGATACGTTACCCATGTGGGAATATTCTCGAACAATGAACCTTGGGGAATATAACGACACCTACATCGAATATAAAATTGGAAGTACATACATCACTGATTCTTGGCAGTTTGCAAACGCTGATCACCTTACGGGCAAGAACAGAAGTGTAGAATGTCACCGACATGTTCTTTACTTGTAGATCAGCATATTGTTTACCTTTACCATAAGCAATGTTCTAAAAGCAGCAACGACTACTGCATTCATCGATTCGTTTTAGAAGACAAATATGTCAGACACCACACAACTATCACATATGAACAAACAATGCAAATAAAGTCGTATCTTTTATATACATATATATATA
>NW_014040484.1:153905-171997 GCF_001186125.1 Sphaeroforma arctica JP610 | reverse complement strand
GATCCGTACTACAGAGGTGGTTACTCTACTTAGTAGGTCAGCAAGCGAATATATGGAACATTCGATAGTAACAGTGTTTTGTCAACACCGGCCCGAATTGACTCAGCACATATCTTCCATTGTCGACTCACTTGGCCCAAGCTTCAAACGGTAATTTACTGACCACTTCTTCCCATCAATCTTTCCTGAACCACTACAGAGACTATGAGAGCCATACCATATGTGCATACATTGTATCATACATACTTGCCATTTTTGAAATAAATAAAATTATCCCTATGAGGTTAATAACCCCGACGGTTCCAGTTCTTTAAATATAGGCACTAGTCGGATTCCGACTACTGAGATTATTCTCGCAAGAAGACATGACTCTAATGCCCCTCTTGATCGTTCTGAATTTAAAGACATTATATGGAGAACGGATAAGGGAGGCTATACATACTATCGTACACGCTTTATAGACGGTACAATCGCTGAGTTGGCTTCAGATGCTTTCGATAAACCAGACTTTTTAGAAGTATTTAATCGAAAATGTCGTAAACGCCCGCATAAGTCACAAGCTGAAAAAGATAGCATGTTTCCATCGTCTGAAGGCACGGAAGTTAAAACTTACCCGCCTACAGCATTTATCCCGAGCTTTAATGCTCATCATATGTGCTTAGCACACTGAAGCGTAAGAAACGTCCAATCGACCGCCACGGACCTACTGGACCTAAGCCCAAAACTCACAGGATAACCCAGAACGCTTAACTTCTCAGGCTGCACGGGCGGTATGATATATTGTTAAAGAGTCTGACCTTGGTCGTACGACCGAACGAAACAATACTGATATGTAGATTGAATTTCTGTCCGTCTGTCATGGGACTCGTGGCGTTCTAAAATTTCTGAGTACATACTACTCTGCAGACAGCAGTCAGTACTGTCAGTAGTCAGCACTGTCACTCTGTCAGACAGTCAGACTGCAGACAGTCATAAGTGATAGGTGTCAGTGTCAGGGCTCAGGCTGAGCAATGTATATTAAGTTCTGAATTCTAACTGGTAGATAAAATTAACTCATGACTCATCATGACTCTTACAGGTCATGACTGTCAATAGTGATTAGAGCCTAAGGGGCAAGGGCTCAGTCGCTCAGATGAGTCAGAGCGATTTCAAAAATGAAAAAATGAAACCAACCAAGTTGTTTTGTTTTGTTTCTTTGTGTACTTTTAGTTCTATTTTGTATTTTGTTTTTAAAAAGAAATATAAACATATAGATACCCTGAGGTTTAAAAATAAAAAATCCCAAAACAAAAACTCAAAAGAAACAAAAACATTCAAATACATAGCCTCATACATGGCCTCATAATTTTTAAAAATTTAGAAAATGAAAGCATAAACATGGTGATGACTGATGACTGATAAATTAGGAATGCCATGCCCATGCCGTGAAACTAAAAAACCCCCAAAAGTCGATTTTATCCAAATTCACTTAAAGGAATTCGGGTTTGTATATATAATCGGGTTGAGGGTATTTCATATTTGGCATAATGAAAGGTTTTAAAAAAAAGGCCCTGGGCGGTCATTGTTTTCCACATGTCTATTGTTTGAATAGAAAGGAATTCGAGTTTGTACTTAAAATCGGGTAGAATGTATTTCATATTTGGCAAGATGAAAGGTTCTTATATATAAAAACCGGACCTGAGGCGGTCATTGTTTTCTACATGTTTATTGTTTTCAATGTTTTGAATAGAAAAGTTTATAGTTTTTATCACTTTTCACTTGGCGCATCCTCCTCTGCATCAGGTACAAAAGCTTCATGTGTGACAGGTCGAGTCCGATTGCCAGGACCACGCAGAGTGCGTCCCTTGTCTCCAGATACTTAGGCCACTCTGATGGCATATGTAATAAGTTAATAACACTGCGAAAACTTATATATACGAACATGGTCAATACTACGTGTATGAGTGGCACAAACATATAAACGCCTATATAGGCATGAGGGAATAACAATTTGAAACCTCTTCGCAGTGTCTCCCAATTATAACACTCTATCCACCTGTTACACCTATGACTTGGTTTAACACTGATTTCGTCTATGCCAGGTGTATCCATCACTGGTGGCAAACTAAACTACAGACGCACACGAATTCGCATTAGAATATTTTAAGCATACATGGTTCGATTGTCAGCTTACAGTTAGGCTTATCTCTTGAAATACTGGTATCAAGTCAACCCAAAATAATCAAAACACAAAATTGTATTTAATTAATAATAGAATCGTGAGCTTGTTTGACTCGATTGTTTTTAATTTTAATAGGTGGCTCTTGTTTTTTAATTTAGGAGGCACGATACTGTATAGATTCTCCTAAAAAGAAAGTTTGTTTTCTATTTTTTGTACCAAAAATACGTCACTACATATAAAGCCTAATGGACGTGATGAAATACGTGGGCTAGTCACTGGTGAGTGGTGACTGACTGACTGGTGACTGGTGCCTGGTGCCTGGTGGCTAGAGTGGTCAAAACTGAAAACTCAAAAACTCGAAAACTCAAAACTAAAATAGAACCGTGGAACAGAAAAGTTTTATTTGTTTATTTTTACAACAAAACAAAATATATGCTAACAACGCCCAGATTGTGCTTTTGTTGCCTTTTTTATATTTATATGCACCACGTGATAGCATGACCCTCTGGTTCTATTTTCAGGAGGCTACGCAAATTAAAAAATAGTCATGTGTAAAAGTCGGTCTCCTCTAGGCTGACTGTTTTAGGGTTTTTACGTTAATAAGACGATACGTTAATACGTTATAATGCAAAATGTTAAATAAGTTTAGCTTCAGCCCTTGGTAATGAGCAAAAGATTAGGGGATTTTAGACTGAGACTATTGTCTACATGCTTCGCTCTAATCACTCACTACTTCGGTCTAGATTTATTATGTTTTAGTTAATAAGACTAGATATCATTTCATTGGACGCATAGTTTACATTTCACGCCTTGAAACAATTACCTAATCAAACTAACCAATAAAATATCTCTAAGTCCAACTTAAGAAAATAAAATCAAAACACCAAGTCGGTGCAGTATACATCTGCACCTAAACCCCATCACTTGGTACCAAGCTCTCCATCCATTTAAGGCATAGACGGGCACATCTAGTTGGTTGGCTAGGAGTATTCAAAACCATGTTGTCCTAAATTCTAGCAACTCTGATCCTGTCCATTTCTCAGTGGATTATCTTGCTCTGAGATTATTATCGAATTATAATAGTTGGAAAACAATCTAATTGTCCACAGTAGAGTCCCATACTCTACTGAGTACTGTCACATGTTCAGAATCTTGAATTTCTCAGTTCTTGTTCATGTCCAATTCGTTAAACGTATTCCAGTATTATTTGTATAACGTTAATATGTCTATACGTTTATAAAATACGTTAACTGTGCAACTACTATTAGGAACATACTATTTTTACACAAGTGTTAACCGTCTTCGCTTGTTCAATTATAATATTTGTATATATACGCGCAATATGAACAGATAAACAGCACAATCATAGGTCTTTGGACGATTTTGTTATTTTAAGCATTGTATACACCAAAAATGAGATACTTTCAGGGTATTCCATTAGTGTTGGCGCTAGCTACAACAGCGTTGGCGGCATGCACGAGTGGAGTTGATGAAGATACTTACGAAGCAGGCTTTGATCAAGCACAGTTGCAGTATGATGCGGCATGGTCTTTTGTGAACTATATGTGTTCATCACGACAGGACATTTACGATCAGGTTTCAAAAGCGGGTCCTGGAAAATCGGCACCTCAGTGTCAAGTAGAAGGCTTCGCCGCAGGGCTTGATGCATCTGTGGCGGCCGCAGAAAAAGATTGTCCCGTGCTACCCGACGGTTGTTCAAGCGAATCCACTTACAAAGCAGGCGCAAACCAAGCAGAGGTGCAATTTAGCGCATCCTTCAAATACGCTGGATGTGAAAATGTAGACAATGTAATGCAAATCACGTCAGAAAGCGGGCCTGTTGAACCTCCATGTCTTCAGATGGGATTTCAGGATCAATTATGGCTGAGTTATACTGAGGCCGGCGAAGAGTGCGGCGGTACCACGTGCGAAAGTCGGGCCGAGAAACTAGCGGAAGACCATTGGGGTGAAACTGTTGATATGATCGGGTCGGAGTGTTCTAGTGCTGACCAGGTTCTAACACAGTGCCTGGGGGCAGCCCCAGCCACACCACAGTGCACCTATGATGCGTATGTGGCCAAAGTACAATCTCTGTACGAGGATAAATTTGACGACTGCATAGAGGAATGTCAGGGCAACGGTCAGAAATACGGCGAGCGTCTAGGCGCTCAGTTCTGTTCCGTGACCGTTCTATTTTCTTTTGCTGGAGGCGAATCATTCATAGTGACTATTTGTAATCAAGAAGAGCAAAAGGCGTGCGAGGCTGAGTTAGAGTCCTACGTCTTGGATATTTGCAAGGATGATTACGAGAACGGCAAAAATGACGAATATTACGAGGAATTAAAGGCCGGATGCAGTATCACCATAGGTCCGGATCAGCCAACGAGTACATCCACACCAACACCTAAGCCAGATCCTGATTGTGCGGAGAAAGGGAAGGCTCTCGGTGAAGATGCATGGACACAGGCCCGCAAACAGGTTGGTGACACGTGCCATGACATCGATATGGCTTTCGCTGAAGTGAATAAAAATGCACCTACTACACCAGCGTGTGTTTATGAGGCGTACTTGGACGCTGTAAGCGATATGTATGTGAAAGCTCAGGAGAGTTGTGTCAACGAATGTGCAGGATACGGCGAAACCAGAGGTCAGAACGCGGCTGACCAGTTTTGCGGTGTTGTGGCTCTCTTCTTCCTTGATGATCAAAGCGATGAGGGTATCACCATCTACGTGTGTAATGAGATAGAAAAGAAGGCGTGCTATGACGCATTCGATACAAAGATCGAGGAGACTGATGGCTGTAGTGAAAGAGTGGATAATGCAGACGAGAGTACTGAAGATTTCTATAATGAGGTTCAGGAAGTTTGCGAAATTACCATTGGGCCTGACCAGTAGATCTATATGAGTTTGTAAGATATGCGCAAGCACGTTTTAGATGATAAAGTATAGCGCAAAATAGGATTAGGCCTAATGGAACTATCAGAGATTTTTCAACCTACAACCACACAACACGCATGAGAGAATGAAAACAATCGGCTGACTGATAGTACTGAATCATCCACGCCAGCGTCAATAGTAGAACTTTAGTGTAAAATAATCGAGAGTGCAATGAATAAATATATAAATTTTATTTCGTGTAGGCATCAGACTTCTTAAAGCTAGAGCCCTCTATAGTTCTGGGAGTACAGTGTAGCCGGTCTCGGGTACAAATGTGTCAGGGTATAGTGTTGTGCTAATCAATCGAATGCAGTCGCCGAATTTTTTTGTTGCTAACTGCATCTTGCAATATCTCACAAAAAGGAACAATGTATACCTTAAAATACGTCTCCGCTTTGAACCGCTCAGAAGCAAGCGCTAAACAATGTTCGGCCCGCTCACATATGGTCGTCGATATACACGATTTTTGCACGCTGTCGAATGTACGAACATATGGTCTATCTCATCTAAGCTATGGGTGGTATGTGTGCGTGACAAGCAATTACCAGGCGCAGAGCAAGTCATCTTAAGCGGCAGGCACAAATCCCTCTGTATGTTCTGGCAACTTGCTGATATCGAATAAGATTTAGACCTACTATTGGCTTGAGGAGAGGAGATCGAAAAAATCTCGACCGCGCGATGCTAAATCAACACACGCAGAACACACGCGCCATTGAAATCGCACCATTAAAATCGCACCTTTGAAATGAAGTTCGCGTGGAAGTACTTCCAAGCGTTTGCAACACTGACACGAAATCCAAGTAACCCGCTGGGCGGATACCTCTGCAACGTGTGGACGAGCCACTCAAATTTCGATCCTTTGTCATATGCGGCAGAGCAGTATGCAGTTTGGTGTGAAATTTAGACATTGACGAGGAGAGCTCACAAGCAGGGAAAGCAAACTGGAATCGGGGGCTGTAAACCAGCGGAAGCATACTCTTAACGCGATTCAGGAGTGTAAAAATTTATCTCTAATCTTCTGCTGAACCCATATACATTCACAACAAGACTCTCTCTCTAGTAACTATTCTAGTAGAAATCTCTCAGGTATTGTGAAAAACACAATTCTCCGTCGTCCCACGTCGTGACCGGAGCTGTGTTTCACAGAAAACTTGGGTGACGCCAGGAGGCCATGTTCAGTGTTGACAACCGTCAGGCGTCAGCCGGTAATAGGCAATAACATCGCCTATCTACAATGTCCACAGTCCGAGTGTCCGACAATGTTCGTTGACGTTGTTTACAAATTCAACAACGTATTTTATATATATATGGCGACAAAACGTATCCAGCCAGACACTTCAATGAAAAGCCGCCACTTTTTTTAATTTTTATTCATATAATTGAAGGTCTCGTTTTATATACCTATGTTTGTCAACAAGAAACCGCTGCCATTCCGTACCATTCCGCAGGTTGGTCGCAGAGTGTGTAGAGCTATGAGCGGGGTTAAAGAAACACGCGAGGAGAAGGACTCCATGGGCACCATCAAGGTATAGTCAGTTGACGCCCTGTGTACTCTTCTACCGACGTACCTACACAATATTCGTATTTATATACATATTCACTTATTGCACAGCCGCTGTCAAATCATGTACGAGACATGAATGTACAGGTATTCTTTTTCGACGAATACGCGCACTCTCGTTCCAATAAAAGAGGTGATGAACTTCTTAGTCTCTGTGCGTATGGACCGTCACGACACATAAATCACACACTCGACATCTAACACAGTGCAGCATATTTCTACCGCTCATAGCGGTAAGTCTGTGCACTTCATTAATATTACCTTTAGTCGAAGTATACTTGGGCACTGCTTTTCCGAAACCAACTGGGGCTAGAATGCTTCAATAAACAATGGCCATAGAATTCCTACCAGTTGTTTCTCATAGACCCAGCAGCTGCCTCAACGCAATGCACATTGATTTTGTCACGTTACTATACGTCTGTAGTACCACGATTGAAAACAGCAGCATGGTTATCATATCGGGTTTTTAGTTTTTTTGCACGCCATTGAGTTCTTCGAGTGAATGGAATTCAAATGCTTAGACCGTTCATGATGTGCAAGGCAGGGACGAATACCACTCAATCAATATAGGCCTATTATGCTAGTTTAGCTTCATAGTGGGCATTTTGAAAACATGAACTTGTAGTTGTACTATTGGCAAACAGGGTATATGGGAACGCCTGATTGTCTATGCGACAACAGGCATATACGTGCATTGCAACTCTACTCCACACTACTGAATACATAAGTGCAAGTCAAACTAGATTGAGCTGCAATGTCTCCCAAATTTATCGGTTAGCCACTCTGGAGTCTTCTTAAAGTCGGTTTGCTATGACCCTTGTTGCTTAAGTGCCGTATCATAGAACCCAGAAGTTCTTGTATGCTATAAGAACTATGGGTAGGAATAAGTTCGGTACTGTCGTGACGTTGTAGAAAATGCAGCACGCATCTACGGTGTAGTTAGTAGTATAACTTTCGCTTCCGTATTGAAAGGACTCTTGCGTTAAGCCTCCTCGTATATATATAGTAAAACCAATGCAACTGCTTTCCCGTCCCACACGTCTTCGCCACTATTCGCACACAGAACCCATCGTTCATTCTCATCCTCAGGTCCAAAGTGATAGATACTGGGGTGCCCAAACCCAGCGTTCGCTGCATCACTTCTCGATCGGCGGTCCAGGAGATCACTTCCCACGTCCCATGATCAAGGCGTTGGGGACACTCAAGAAGGCTGCCGCATTGACAAACCTTGACCTCAAGCAACTTCCGGACGAGAAGGTGTGCTTTGCTAGTTACATAGACGATGCGTGTGCGATCCGTCTATACTCTGAGGGTCTTTGTGAGTTAATCTTAATTCTTGGGGAGGGGGGATAAGAACTTCAGTTATTCGCAACGATTTATATTTATATTTGTCTGGGGCGGTGCCTGGTACTGTGATGTTCCGAACTGTTACCCATAGTGCGGGCTCAGACTTTCGTGTGGTGATCCATGCATCGTAGTTGGCCGTATATATACCTTGCTGAAGCACTGGTACTGCCGGCAAAGTTTACCCTTTTGCACGTATTTTTCGGCGGGTTCACCATCTCATGCCCTTGCCGGGACTAGATGTCCTGTCAGATGCTTTCAAGCGAAATGGATAAACCCGTGCTGTTAGACTGTGGTGACCCTGTATTACGTGCCAACACACTATGCACATAGTCCAGTCAATTGAACTGAACACCGTCACCCACGTATCCCTCAGGTATCGCTGATTGTAGCTGCGGCTGATGAAGTTATCGAGGGCAAGCTCGATGAGCACTTCCCACTGTTTGTGTGGCAGACGGGGTCTGGGACTCAGACCAACATGAACACGAATGAGGTTATCTCCAACAGAGCTATTGAGATGGCAGGTACATACTCAAGCAGTTGTCAATCCTTATCTTTACATGCGTAGGAGATGCTAGACATTATACACTGGCTTGCCTTATTTGTTTTCGGTTGTTCCTTCCCTTATTTTTTTGTTTGAACGCTTGTGGAGTTTTATATTGGGAGCTGGTATGAACGCTTGTGGAGTTTTATATTGTTATGATAGAGCGCTACCGATGTATAATGTGTGTACACTACACTATACTACACTACACTCATACCGAAAGCTGCCAAGGTAGATCTTCGAAACACTTCGGCCGATATCACACGCTTGTGTTGTTGCTACTGCACCCAGATGTCGTGTTAATCCTGTTCACTTCTTGCACGTACGCCACCATCCACACCACCAGGTGGCACCCTGGGCAGCAAGTCTCCTATCCACCCGAACGATGATGTGAACAGAGGCCAGTCATCGAATGATACCTTCCCAACGGCTATGCACATCGCTGCAGTGGATGTCACCAAAACCGATGTGTTGCCGGCACTGAAGCTGCTTCGGGATGCTATCGAGCTGTATGTGGCAGTTGCGAACACCTGCGTGTGTTTTTTTTAGCTTTGAGAGTTTCGCTGATACGTCTAAGTGGTTAAATACACAGAGACGCTTAGGTTTCCCTTTGTCATGTGGATGTTGTATACGTTGTCTATATCTTTGGTCGCAATGGTAGTCGCGAGTGTGGGCGATGGATAAACTTGTACTCCCATTGCGCTATCTAGTGTGTTGTCTCGCAGATCACTGCACCGCGTACGCAACTGCGATGTCCACAAAATGTCGACATTTAAACGAAAGTATGCCATTTTACGTGCACAGATAGGCACCACACTAACCACCCGTCACTCTGAGAACTAATGTATAGTATTTGAATGATAAATATCTCTATGAAGGAAGAGGAAGGAGTTCGAGTTTGTCGTAAAGTGCGGGCGCACGCACATGCAGGATGCCACCCCGCTTACCGTGGGTCAAGAGTTCAGCGGTTTTGTCGCTATGCTCGATCTGGGTATCGAGCAGGTTGAACGAGCCTTGCCCCAGGTACTTATAGCATATGTATTGACAGTCGCTTCATTGGAGAACGACTTCTCAGTGGTACATGTATTCAGCTAGATACAGATATTAATACACGTGTGAGGCTGATTACTTCTTCAGCGTACGATTCATCTGTCAATATAGCCTGAGTGCCACTCCAAGTGTACTTGAGGCCCAATCAAGATCGTGTATATCATACAGCCCTCCCGATGAACGCGTATAGGGGACAGGCCCCTGTTCTTTGGCGCTCATACACCCGTACTTCTATTGTACACCCGATGAACGCGTATAGGGGACAGACCCCTGTTCTTTGGTGCTTATACACCCGTACTTCTGTTGTACACGCTGTTAATTGCTATGGTTCCCCTAACAACAGGTCTGCCAATTGGCATTGGGAGGTACTGCGGTAGGGACCGGCTTGAACACGCACGCGGACTATGCCGAGGCCAGTGCCGCAAAAATAGCAGAGCTCACAGGTGCGATACGTTTCAGATTCGGAAAGAGTATTGACTTGTTTGGTTCATCTTGACTCGTTTTTTGACTCGAGGTTTACATTTTGTGCGAATTAATTTCTGATGTATTTGGGGTGGTGTCGACGGAATGTTAATAAGATTTAATATGTTCAGGTACTGTTGTGCACTTCTCGTTCGCTGATGACACAGAAAATGGGAGGAGTCAGAATTGGTGTAGATGCCAATTGGATTCTGGTATGGCACTTTTCATAATGGACTTTTTCCCATCCTATTCTTTTCTCTCCAGGAAACCCGTTCGTCACAGCACCCAACAAGTTCCAGGCATTGGCCGGACACGAGCCACTGATGGGTCTTCATTCGGCATACAAGACTGTGGCCACTTCACTATACAAAATTGCTAATGATATCCGCTTGCTCGGCTCTGGACCAAGGTATGTGCCTTTCTTTATTAAGTATTATATACAGTTCTCTGTGTCAGACCAATAGTAATCAATCCCTCAGCTGTAGACGAGCGCGTCCCAAATACAGATCTATTCGACCATGAGACATGAGTCCAGGTCCGAGACATAGCCTTGTTCTTAAAATAGAACACGGGAGTGTAAATATGCAAGTGAATACACATACGTCATACGCTCAAATACTGAAATCGCAAATTAGAAATATGTAGTGAAATAGTATAAAAATACAGTCCAAGACCAAGGGATCCAGACTCCAAGAGACAGCCGTGTGGCCTCAGTTACATATTAAAAAGGCTTTATACTTGGATGTACAGCTGCAGTGGACATATCACTGGTCTTTACACTATCACATATATGTACACTTGTCACACATACATCAGATTACGTCGTTGATATTGGTTAACATGACTCCCACACACTGCTTGAACCCCACAGATGTGGCGTTGGAGAGCTAAGTCTGCCCGAGAATGAGCCTGGGTCCAGTATCATGCCAGGCAAGGTGAATCCCACACAGTGCGAGGCCCTAACTATGGTCGCCTGCCAGATTGTTGGTATGTGACCCCTTCTGAATACTTGTTGTCACATAGCTGCAGCGTGCAGCACAATGTTGACTAGTGATATTGGGGTGTGGACGATACATTGACGTAGATTGGACATGCATGTATTGATCGATATCCAGTCACTCGATTCAGATATACTTACGATTTACACCTCCACCGGAATTCGGTATAAGATGTCATGTATTAACAGGTCCTGGTTTGCCTATATATCTAATGATTTCCATGGCGTTGAGTTTATTTTTCCAAATTTTGGTATCACAATCACAGGTAACGACTCGGCCGTGGCCATGGGTGCCATGAACGGGCACTTCCAGCTCAACGTATACAAGCCCCTCATCATCCGTAACGTGCTACACTCCGCCCTACTTCTGAATGATGCCTGTCACAGCTTTGAGGAGTTCTGTGTGCGAGGTTTGGAGCTCAATGAGCGCGTGATCGCCGATAACGTCAGCAAGAGTCTCATGCTGGTGACATCACTCAACGAACACATCGGCTACGACAACTGTGCCAAGATTGCCAAGCATGCCCACAAGGAGGTGTGTGTTACTACCAGTGGTCGTAAACCCGGTTCATGTTTGTTTGTGGCGAGTGGTAGAAGTTGTCCACAGCATTCTCGCACGTGTCACCCTTCGATAACAACAATACCCCGCCGTTGTTATGTTGTTAATTCACCCGTCGCCCGTTCGTAAGCACTTACCATCCAAGTGCTCACTTGACACTCCACTATCTTTTCTCCGTACAGAACAAAACTCTGAGGGAATCGGCGATCGAGCTCGACTTGGTCTCCGCCGAACAGTTTGACCAATGGGTTGTACCTGCGGATATGTGCGGTCCCAAGAAATAAAGCGGTAGGCCCATATGTGCGGTCCCAAGAAATAGAGCGGTAGGCCCATATGTGTGGTCCCAAGAAATAGTGCGGTAGGCATATGATCCGACTGTCTGAGAAGCAGCGGTCTCTCCTATTGAAGTAGAAGATCGCTTTCGCTTTGCATATGTTAATTAGCGTTTATCAAGATGAATATGCTTTTTGAGTGTGCCTAAACTCTAATAAAGGACTAATCTATTTTTCGGTAGACCGACATACAACAAAAGTACAGGCTGCGCTCTAGTGGTAGTATTGACTTATAACCAATCTCGATTGTATGTAATTCGTAGTCTCTAAAATGCGAAAGAAAAAAACAAACACCGGAAATAACAGTTGAAACATTTTTATTTTAATGCAGCAATATGAAACTGTCAACTACACATCCGAGCACCGCACCTGTGCAGACTACACGGCCACGCGATGTCTAAATTTGTCTCTAGATCGCTAATTCCTTTAATTAATCACTACTTCACTTCTAAAACAATCAATCACTACTTTCACTTTTAAAACAATCAATCACTACTTTCACTTCTGAAACAATCAACCACTACTTCACTTCTAAAATACATCCGAAAGTGCCATTGATACGTTTCTGCCACTCCCGATGTCGCCCTATTCATTGTAAGTATTGCGTACCGTCGTTGCTAGGCTGTAAGGCGTGGTACGTATACGAGTCCCCCGGTTGACCGCATGAACCAATTGCAAGAAACAGCGCTCGCATCCATCTCCTAGGTATATATTGCGGCACTCTTTCAGATATCGCCCCAACCTCATACCTCGCCTTGTATTGAATACTTGATCGCCGCCTGTGATACATACGCTTCACTATAAACCATGTCGACATGCGCTTCACTATAAACCATGTCGACATACGCTTCACTATAAACCATATCGACATACGCTTCACTACAAACCATGTCGTGCTCATGTCGACCAGCGAATTGCAGTGGCGGTCATCGTGTACACATAAAGCATACAGACGATCATCCAATCGTGTACACAATAAGCATACGGGCGAACGTCCAACGGTATGATTTGACACCCACCAAGCCCTGGGCGGAGAGTACTTAGTCGCACTTCTGCGTGACATCGATCAACTCAACCTCATTGTAGTTGCAGATTTCCGATAAATACTTATCCTTGTCCATGCTGTACAGCTGCTGTGTGATACCTGGATAATGGATTGCACGTCAGAGATGGATGCATTTGTTAGTGTAAAGTATGTACCACCAGAATACTCGACGAAATTGATTTCCAGTCATTCGGTGCTCGCCTGAAGCAGACAGTACGATTTAAAGCGGAGTGGCAAAACTGCAATGTGAGATCGACACGCAGCGACTTTTACACTCTAGGTCAGTTATTCAAGGCAACAGTTGCAATAAGGGCATCATCGTATTGTAGAAAATAGTTCATGTACATTCAACAATAAAACACGATATATACTATAATATAATTACGAGAGCAACAATAAAATACGACACATACAACAATATTATTACGAGAGCAGCGACTCCACCCATATGAACATACCTCGGACAAGTCTGGGTACTGAGTACTTCATAGCCGAGATACTGCTGCCACTGAGGCCGTTACTCACTAGAGCTCCGAATGTGAAATCGAACACTTTGTTGAGGAAAGGGTCCGGAGTCTTCTCCCTCTCGAGGTACTCAAAGTGTGGACCTGCACACGTGGGCAAGTGCAACGCAGACGGCGTGAGCTATGCTGAGACAGCAACTAGTATCGTTGGGAAGGGCTATAGACTACAGGTGTGTCGCAGTGTGGCGGTGTGTGTTGAAGAAGACACAGCGAAAGTCACAGCAGATGATAAATAGATCAGGCGAAGAAGCCAAGGGATATTGCAAACACACGAGTATGTTGGAGATCGGCGTTGTAGAACACCAACGAGTACAGAAATAGAGAATGCAAGAAATAAAACACGTCCACTGGCAGCAAGTGCATATCACACCACCCAGCGAAGTAAACTCCCACGGATGGGGTCTGGAAGAGAGATGGAGGTGAATACGTACCTTGCATGCATATTGCTAGACACTCCATAGAAGCATCAAACTAACATAAGATAACCACCGTGCATGCTCGAATAGACGAACTATTATCTTCGATCCAATGTCTATGTATTGAACTATACGACCTAAGACGCACGCATGTATGTTAACTATACCATAAACAATATCAACTTAAAAAAGAATTATAAACAATCAACTTAAACAACACGCATAACCTGAACTGCATACCGAGATAGGGGTTTCGGAGCATCATTTCGTCGCAACTGTTGAACCCAATCTTCTCAGGAGTGTAGACGTCTCTCCACAGTTGTACGTTGGAGTGCAGTGAACCAAGTTCCGGTCTGAAATTGGGAAAATGTGTCAGCTATGATACTCAGATGGTGTTCAAATAACTATGTTCTTCTCATTCATCCGCATATAACATCTCGTTAGTGTTGTGATAGACGAGTGACATAGACTCAAATCTGTACAACTCACGCAAACAGCACAGCTCGCAGACGTATCGAGGCCAGGCTAAACCCATCAATAGCTCGAGAAATTCCTCAGATCCCACCAACTCCAATTCTATGCACATATGAGACAAGAAAATAACAGCGCTTAGAGTTAACCACACACCTCTGTGATAGATCAGTAGAGAACCCGGTGCCAATAACCAGGAAGTCGAACTCGTATGTGTCTAAGGGGGTGACCACTTGCACTTTGTCGTCGCTCACCTGCTTCACGCTCGTCCACGGTGAGTTGTGGTGCAGATGGAAGTTGGGGTTCTTCGTATTCCGCCTGTGCGTGTGACAAAGGCAAAGCTAAGAATGAGTACTTCGCAACAGTCGTACGCATTTGCAGGAAGTTTGCCCATCACCGCAGTGAACATGTGGACAATTCAACATTTCACTGAACAACCGCGAAAAGGTTGCGATGAACACAAACCGCTGAGAAAAGTAATAATTGCGTCTGTGCGACTTTGAGAAAAAGCGCCCAGCGTCTCCTCGCCTGTACCGCCAAGCCCTAGTCTGTGACCGGACGTACGATCCGCATACCCCGATATGCCACTGCACGCACCTGTAGGTATCCAGCGGCGGCAATTGGCCTTTCTCCAAGTAAGCCTTGACGAACTTCCACCGGTACTCGTCCGGTAGGTCAGCATGGTGACCCAAGAACCCAGGATGCTCAGCCCATCGGTGCACGTTGATTGTCACTAGTCCAGGGCGACGGTTGAACAGGTGCACCTGGAAACGTGCCCAAATGAGGAACAGGACTTAAATGATAATTCTAATTTAAATTTAAATTCAGATGATAATTCTAATTTAAATTCAGAGGCAAATTCTAATTATATTGGGATTGGGAGCGACCAAAATCCGAAGCACATGGGCGCACGTCGATGGAGAGCACAAATTCAGCACTGCACTAATAGGCAGGCCAGACGAGGCTTTCTAAACATATTGCGTGGTTACGCAACTTTCTAAACATATTGCGTGGTTACGCAAGGTCTAAAACAAATATCCCGAAATCAAGAAAATCTCACAGGTGTAATCACGAGCCTTCGTGCCATACCTGCGCCGCACCAGACTCAACGGCCACCGCGGCGTTGTCGAACGCTGAAGCGCCTGCCCCTAGAACACCGACCTTCTTACCCTTGAGACTGTGTTTGGTATACAAAAGAACTTGGTAAGATATCGTCCACATCTTGCATACACATAACTTCACACGACTTTCTTACAGATTGTGGTGATTCAAAACGACCTACAGTGGTTGTTGGGGATTGGCTATGATCAGCTTCAGCGAAAGGCTCCTCTGACAGTATGCGTCATACAGGGATGATTGTAATGGTACATACAGAGCGACGGTGCTATCACCTACTATGTGACTCGCTCAGATGGTAGCGCGTGCACTGCACGTCCCAGATACGAAGCACAGTGGAAACGCATACTTCCAATACGAATAATCGTGCCTGGCTCACCCAAGCCTTAGCATGCGATGATACTTACGCTTCATAATTAATATTCTCGCAGGTGTGTGCGTAGAACTTTTTGGGCAGACCGTTCTCTGTGACGATCGGTGGGATAGTCCACTGTCCGTTGCCATCGATGCCAGTTGCCGTGACAACCAGACGTGCCTACAGAAAAAAGCAGTAATGATCAGCTAGGACAATTTCAATAACAGTTTTGCTATTTCAATGTCACGCTACACATTAACTGCAATTTTCTATGTAACAACCACTCAGCGGTATCCGTTCTCACATTGTAGTACAAACGCGGACGTGTGCAAATGGATGCGGACGAGTATATCAGACACCGAAGTACTACGGCACAGCTCCATTGACGCAAATCGACGAACCCAAACTGGCTCGTAGACACATTGTGACGAGCTAGGATTATACAGGCGACCATGCACACCTTGAAATCAGGCTGACCATCCACGCTACAATGGAAGCAGTTCTCCTCGGCCACCCATGTCGTGTTGGTCACCTTCGTGTTGTTTTGGACTGGAATTCCGATTACACGGCTGTGATTGTTGGATCACAATGAATGTCCGGCGTTAGGAAGCATAGGAGTCGAGCGTGAAAAAACCCTCACATACGTGGCAACTATATGAAAATATACCAGGAACTCTCCTCTTAAAATTTTAAATTTTCAACTAATGTATTCGACATGTCAGGCCGTATCAAATACACGAATTCGAACAGAGCTCAAATGGGAAAAGTCGAACATACAGGTAAACTCGTGGAATATACATTTTTACCAAAAAGCATGTATACACGGTATTACAATTGCGAATGCGAACGACCCAAGCTACCGCTAACAATTCTTTACTACGGGCACAAACGCAGCATGAGCTGTATATATGACTAGACACAACATACCGGAACCAGGCTAAGTAGTCAGCCCACATCTCGCGAGGGAGGAACTTCATTTTTTGGAATTCGTCGCAACCGAGCAAAGCTTCATAATAGGCCTATGACGTTAAATAAGACGCAGAGATGAGGACCCGAAATTTGTACTGCGTTTCATTTTATCCGGATCCCAACGAACTACACGCCCAATTTGCGGTACTTTAAAGTATACGACAGCGATTCGAAATTGTCGGACCGATCACTCGACATCCCATAAATGGCACAGAAATGTATAAACCGAATGTGTGTGGAAAAACGACAGATGGGATAGAGCGCATCATGCAGCTCGCTGATATCGAGTAATGCCTGCCAAGTAGAATTCAGGACGCAAATATCTTATCCAGACGAGATTTCTTGTGTTCTCAATAACAGTACATTACGGAAAATATATCCCAATCTCAAAACTTATACGCAGGCAGTACCTGTACAGTCAGATTGGGGACACTCATATCAGGGCCAAGCACGTGCTTAGGCGTACGAAGTGTTTCCATACGAGCGAATCGCATCCAAGGGCCCTCCTTTCCATCTGGATTGGCATCCAAGCATACAATATTGCGGACGGAATCTGATAGAATGTAAACCAAAATGTATTGTAAGTACTTGACTTTTCTCGCCGTGGTGTTTTTGTGGATATGAAACGTTCCTGCGTTTATTAACACGGACATTCACACCCTTACAGATAGAAGGCGTACGAGGCTAGAGTAATTGATTTCTATGATGTGACGCAAAAAAACTAAGTTAGGCCGAACTTAAACTATTGAAACTTGACAGACAACGATAGTCACATGTCAAACAATATTAGACTAGAAAATTATAAAATACAAGACTAGAGAATAACCTACAAATTATATGCTGACACGAATGCGAACCGACCGTTGTAAATATGTAAAACGCAATAGTTGCTCAAATAATTTCACCTCACCAAATTGTCTACATTGGTGCATCAATATATCAAAAAAAAAACAAGTATTCTTTTATGTGTGTACATAATGTATATATTCTAAAATTGAATTGCATACTAATAGGATGTATATATAATTATGTAGGCTTGCACCAATATAATATATATATATATATATATATATATATTTATATATATATATATATGTATATATATATACATATATATATACATATACACCTATATGTATATATATATGTGTATGTGTTTCTGTGTATGTGTGTGTTTAGTATTATATATATATAGTTNTATATCTATATATATACTATATATGTATATTATATTATATAGTACTATATA
>NW_014040484.1:144398-147454 GCF_001186125.1 Sphaeroforma arctica JP610 | reverse complement strand
TTATTATTATTATTATATATATTATTATTTATTTATTATATATATATATATATATTATTATTATTATTATATATATATATATATATATATATATATATATACATTTATAGATATATACAAATATACATATTGTGTATTATTTGCAGACATATGTTTTTCATTTGTCTTTATTACCTTGGTCGTTTTCTGTGTTTTAGCTCATTTCTTTCAGATAGATGATTGTACACCGTGTGTCGACAATACCACTATTTTACGTTGCTGTATGTATGTGGCAAACGTCTGTGATATTTTGTGAACAATCAAATACAAACCTTCGAATGTTTAATGTTATAGCTGCCACTTTGGATTTGAAATAATGCTAAACGGGAACTTTAGGATTTTCTACATCTGATCAAAATCATGTTGTATGGATTCGTATTGACCACTCAGCAATTGTCTGCCGTTTTCCCTGTGGTATTCGCAGTTGAGAAGCGTCTGACGACGTCCCAAATTCAGTTTAGCAGTATGCGTACCATTTTCGGCTTTGTGTTCATCCATTCTGCTTGTAAACTCAAGTTGCATTTCCTATGCGTACGTCTTTATAGCACACTCATCGCTGGGTTTAATTCACGGTCCTTTCCTTTTAGATTCGGCAACCAGGAAGTCTTCGGGATGCCAACAGAACAGGAATTGAACTTCCTGGCGGATCAAGTTGCAATACTCGACAACGATCCTGCCAAATTTGCCGCGGATCAGAGGTACTTCTAGCAATAATACTTAGAATCTGCACTGTTCATGAGTGCTCCAAAAAAAATTCGGTCTATCCGTTATCACTCATTTATGACTATACTCATATATGCCATACTTGTCAATCATAAATTGAAAATGTGCACGTTGTGAAGCTACGCCTCACTATTATCATACGCAACAATATGCTATTTCACTATTTATGCCACACTTGCCAACCATAAATCCCGCTGTGAAGCTACGCCTCATTATTCTCATATGCAACAATATACTATTACAGGCTGGCAGGCGTACATATATAGATCAATATACTTCACAATGTATCCCACTCCTTGCCCACGCTTTTAGTCCAGATACGCCACAATACCGTTGTTTGTCACACGTACCCCTATACATGTGATCTGCAGTCACACGTTCTGAATAAGATATCGGAAGATGCTGGCATTGTATACACACATTGAGCACGTCTATAGCAATCGGATGGGTACCCTAGACGGGCGCTCGGCACGCCGCTGTATTAATTGTGCTCTCTGCCGAGCAATCGCGATGGCCAGTCTGCATCTGTGTTGTATCACCTATACGGTTCCTCGCGTATACTTGGCTGGGACGACCATACAACGTAGCACCTGTATGTGGATCTGGCTTGACTGTGTATGTCTATCAGATGAACCATTAACAGACACGGCTGCTTTCTTTCGGCGTAGTCTCCGTGTGAGCAGTTTAGACATGGACTCGGCGGTCAGCATAAGTGATCGGGATCGCCTGGAAAAAGCGGTCTTCAGCGCCTACTTCTACTGTGATAGGAAGGTATGACAAACTTGATAGTTAAAATCAGGTTTTGAGTGATGTACAGACCGGTTTGACATATGTGATAGTGCTTGCCATGCACAAATTGAGATCCGGTGTATTCGTATGCTGTAGCGCACTCGCGGCCCTTGTGTACGCACTTGTGAACTATATGATCATACAGGCAGAAATATATACATTTCGTATCGTTTTATTTAAAATATCCCCCAAAATATTTGCGCTGATAGTTGTCCATACGAACCTCACGAAGACCCGCTTGTTAAAACACGTTACAATTCAATCGTTACTTCTGTATACTATCAGCCTCGACTTATTGTGATGGCAAATAACCACTACCAACCTACTGAACGCGCGATGTATTTGTGCAAAATGAATATACTAAAGGAACAACTACACCTGCCGCTAACGACGGCAGAATTTCAAATGAAGTCCGTGGTAGACGATGTGCTGGTACGGATACTGCTAAAGGACACCATCTCAGCTACCACTGGGCAGGTGGTGACCACCTTACCCGCGCGAGAGCCCGTCGTGAGTCGGAACACGCGCAACACCAATATAAATAAGAATCTCGATAGTAATACAAATACAAGCACACACACAGGTGCAAATAAGGATACGAGTGCCGGTGGCTCGATGCAATCTGGAATACAAACACCTGCCGTGGGAGTGGGGGTCGGGGCGGGTGGAGCCAGGAAAAGGAGAGCGAGGTCAAATTCCTTCCGGAACTCTCATCACCATGAAGAGGTGGTAGGGTCGCCCATGTTCATGCCAGCGGATACAGGCAGCTCAGGTAAGGGTTTACTTATGTTCAGTCCTGGTGTGCTGTACGCGATTTTTGGGAAGGAAGGGAGTTGTGTACTACGTAAAGTTAAGTGGGGAGTGTGCATTGTATATGATAGTTTCTTGGCAATGGCTGGCTGCAGATTATAGCGTCTGTGTGTTTGGATGAGGGATGGATCGTATGTGCACCCGACCGACGTTTTTCGAAATATTAAAACAAAAACGCTTCCGATCATGTATATCAACTATAGATATGGGTACGCAGTTATGTACTAATCATCTCTACATACACCTTGCAATAGAAGCACATTTCTCAAAGGTTATCATCCACTCGTATTTCTCGCAGAAGGACAAGTATATCCAATACCCGCCGCAATGCCCGCGCAAATAACTGCTATCTCCGCAAAAGGAGTCTTCGAGCATCAGCCGCCTTGCGCTCTGCATGTTGACACGGCTACATCACACTCCCAAGATTTGTCATGATAATATAGACGCGCACTTAAATAAAATCATACGCTAATCAGACTCCCAAGGACGGGAGATATGTCATGATAATATATAGACGAGCACTTAAACAATCATATGCTAATCCAACTCCCAAGGACGGGATAGGGCATATATATGTCATGATAATATAGACGAGCACTTAAGCAATCATATGCGAATCCAACTCTCAGGGACGGGAGATATGTCAGGATAATATAGAAGAGCACTTAAACAATCATATGCTAATCCAACTCCCG
>NW_014040484.1:140281-144294 GCF_001186125.1 Sphaeroforma arctica JP610 | reverse complement strand
GTGATAATATAGACGAGCACGTAAGCAATCATATGCTACTCCAACTCCCAAGGACGGGATAGGGCATATATATGTCATGATAATATAGGCGAGCACTTAAATAATCCTATGCTAATCAAACTCCCAAGGACGGAAGATATGTCGGGATAATATAGACGAGCACTTAAACAATCACATGCTAATCAAACTCCCAAGGACGGGATATGGCTTAGATATGTCATGATAATATAAAAGGGCACATAAACAATCATATGCTAATCAAACTCCCAATGACGGGATAGGGCATATATATATGTATGGCTTAGATATGTCGTGATAATACAGACGAGCACTTAAACAGTCATATGCTAATCAAACTCCCAAGGACGGGATATGGCTTAGATATGTCATTATAATATATACGATCACTTAAACTATCATATGCTAATCAAGCTTCCAAGGACAGGATAGGGCATATATATGTCATAATAATATACTCGAGCACTTGAACAACAATTATATGCTAATCAGACTCCCCAAGGACGGGATAGGGCAATATATGTGACAATCATATAGTCGAACACTTGAACAACATCATATGCTAATCAGACTCTCAAGGACGACATAGGGCTACGAGCTCTGACGATGTTCGAAGTTGTTGTTACTCTCATTTAGTAGCGGAATGTATAACTTCATGAACAAATGCACTACCTTTCCAAACAAAAGCTATAAAAATTTGCCAATATATTTCTCGTTTGCGCTACACGCTGAGTTGCTGATAAATACACATTGTAAGCAATAGTTAATTTATGAATATGATGTTTCAAGGCTGTTCAATGCAAAAGCATACACAAATTAACATGAACGAAGGGATCCAAGTATTCCCACCTTAATCAATACGCACACAGCAACGACTGTCATGTCTATCAATTTGTATTTTTTAATGATTTTTATCTATTGACGTTGCAATTCGGCATGCATTCGCCGATACTGTGTCGGATGTTAATTGGTTTTCCCCTACTAATACAACCTAGGGTCACTCTTTGGTACAAGTTTGTACCCTCAAAATACCTTGACAGGCGCGCTTAATCTATGTATAGTGTACGACTATCACGTGTTTCCCATTCTTTCTCGGAATACTTGTCCCTTCTGGTGCCAGAGATGCTGTAGATATCCGACTGATCGAAGTCACTAAACGCGCGGTTGCCCTCGAAAGTACACTCACCGTCAAGAATAACTCTGCCTTCGAAAGCGTCATTGGACCATCGACTCCAAACTCCACCAACATCAGTGGCGACGTTGCTCTGGAATATACCGTCGAATATGAGAACAGAATCCTCCTCGTGTATGTTGGTGGCAACAACACCACCACGACCTTGAGCGATATTGTCAATGAAGGTGCCGTTGATCAAAACCTGCGAACCCTCTCTCAGTTTCCACAAGCGGAATGCTCCGGCTCGTGAGCCGTAACCATCATCGATTGCACGATTGTCCTGGAACAGTCCGTCAACAATCATGTTACCGAGCACTTCCTGGACCATCACAGCACCACCCTGAATAAACGAGACGTATGTAAAACATGTTAGTATTTTGAAGAAAGAAAAATGAAATTTTTGATTTGAAAGTACAAGTTTTGAACCTTTGGATGTATACGACTGTGACCACACCGAAGAACGAACTATTGTACAGTACATACCTGATTGGCGCTGTTGTTCAGGAACTGAGCTGTGAAGATGGTGCTACCCTCTATCCAATCCATCCAGATGGCACCGCCACCACTGTGTTTAGAACCTTCGCGGTAAAACGCCGAGTTGTTAGCGAATGTACCACCAATCACTATACTAGCCTTTGATGGCAAGTATTTGACCGCGATTGCAGCTCCTCCTGCATATCTATCGTCGTCATTGCTACTCATAGTGAGGTTGATGAACACGCAGTCGGGATCGACAATCAGACCGGCGGATTGACCCATCCACACACCCACGCCCGGACGTGTTGAGTGCATATTGAAAACGACCACGTTGGTCAACTCGAGACTCAACTTCTGGTCTCCTGCGTTCTCCTCTTCTCCTAGTCCGTGGAAAAAGGCGGCAGATTTACCGTCCTTGGCAGTGACACCCAAGTACTGGATACTCACATGCTGTTCCTCCTTGTTGCTGGCATGCAGTATGGCCGCGGTGTCAGAGTCAAAATCAGCAACGATATGGGCGCGCATCTCTCTGTCCTTTTCACAAGTGACACCAGCAAACACTAAATCCGTATCGAAATCAATGGGGTTCTCAACTGTGACATTATTGGCAATGTAGATTACATCATCATTCACTGCTCGCGCAATCGCAGACTCGAGAGTAGGGTAACACCTGTTGTTCAGAACTACGCCGTCACACCAGCAGGCACCTACGGTATCTACGGGAAGTACAGGCTTGGCGATCTCGTCAGGTTTGAGTTGACAACATTGCTTCTTGTTACAGTATGGCGTGCTTCCGCATACACCCCTGTATTTGCAGCACTGAGTGTCATCCTTCTTGTCGTATCCCTCATAACACTCGAGGCCATACTTATTCTCACACTTAATCTTGTAACTAGGTGCTTGTGGCTTCTTCGATGGCGATGGTAGGGGCGTGGCGTCCGTTGTACAGCAGTTGCCTGAAGTGCAAGTCTTCAAACTTCCACACTTACCTGCGAAACGACAGCATGATTCTTGATACAAAACGGACTCGCTTGTTTTGCATTTCACGTGACCTTCATACACTCCTGTTATGCACGAGACGTGGTGATCTACAGGCTCTGGACATTTACCTCGATCATCAGCTCCCTCACATTTTGGTGGTGCAGAGGGACTTGGCTTGGGACTGGGCTTAACTTTGCAGCAGAAATCATTTGAACAGTGAGACAGACTACCACATTTGCCGTACTCTCGGCAACACTTTTTACCTGTCTCTACAGATTCAACACTAAGATTATCACATCTTAGACCACCTTCCTTGTACTTCTCTCCGCATGTGATATCCTGAGGCTGAGGTGACGGCATTGGGGATACTGTGGGAGCAGCGCTGGGTGGTGCTGGGTCTTTGCAGCATAGTTCTGACTTACACATAGGGAGGCCTTCGCACTTGCTATCATCAGATCGACAGCATTCAACACCTGTCTCAACTGTTTGGTCGACTTTACATTTGACTACCAATTCTTCGGTAGCAACACCGCAGGTGATTTTCTCCGGTTTTTTTTCTACACAGGCACCGTTGATGCACTCTTGATTTTCAGTGCAGATTCCAAGGCATTGGTCGATTGCGATACTGCACGTAGGACCTTCGAAGCCTGAAACGCAGGTGCAATTTCCAGTATCAGCAACACATGTTCCGTTATTTTGACAATCGGCGTCGGTAGCACAGTTACGAGCCACGCACTGTCCCAGCACACAGATCTCCTCTGCAGTACAGGCACAAGAAGATGCAATCGGGGTTTCACAGTTGTCGCCCTCAAAACCGGTGGCACAGGAACAGGTACCATTAACGACATCACAGGTTCCGCCATTTTGACAGTCAGAGTCACCATCACAAATGGGTGTGCTACATACTCCTTCAACACAGATCTCTTGTGCAGTGCAATTAGCACACGGATCCAAATCTACGCATGCCTCATCTACGCACTGCTCAGTCTCGGTACAGTTTGCACAGGGGTCTTCAACTTCTGGCTCTTCCTGGTCAACGCATACATTGTCTACGCACTCCTGAGTATCGGTGCAGTTTGAACAGGGATCTTCAACTTCTGGCTGTTCCTGATCTTCAACTTCAGGTTCTTCATGATCTACGCACATACCATCTACGCAATCCTGAGTTTCAGTACAGTCCGCACATGGATCTTCAACTTCTGGCTGTTCCTGATCTTCAACTTCTGGTTCTTCCTGATCAACGCACACACCACTTACGCAATCCTGAGTTTCGGTACAGTCCACACATGGATCTTCAACTTCTGGTTCTTCCTTTTCAACGCACACACCATCTACGCAATTCTGAGTTTCAGTACAGTCCGCA
>NW_014040484.1:131230-140261 GCF_001186125.1 Sphaeroforma arctica JP610 | reverse complement strand
CACAGCACACCCCACTTACGCAATCCTGAGTTTCGGTACAGTCCACACATGGATCTTCAACTTCTGGTTCTCCTTTTCAACGCACACACCATCTACGCAATTCTGAGTTTCAGTACAGTCCGCACATGGATCTTCAACTTCTGGCTGTTCCTGATCTTCAACTTCTGGTTCTACCTGATCTACGCACACACCACTTACGCAATCCTGAGTTTCGGTACAGTCCGCACATGGATCTTCAACTTCTGGCTGTTCCTGATCTTCAACTTCTGGTTCTTCCTTTTCTACACACACACCACCTACGCAATCCTGAGTTTCAGTACAGTCCGCGCATGGATCTTCAACTTCTGGCTGTTCCTGATCTTCAACTTCTGGTTCTTCCTGATCTACGCACACACCACTTACGCAATCCTGAGGTTCGGTACAGTCAGCACATGGATCTTCAACTTCTGGCTGTTCCTGATCTTCAACTTCTGGTTCTTCCTGATCTACGCACACATCATCTACGCAATCCTGAGTTTCGGTACAGTCCGCACATGGATCTTCAACTTCTGGCTGTTCCTGATCTTCAACTTCTGGTTCTTCCTTTTCTACGCACATACCATCTACGCAATCCTGAGTTTCAGTACAGTCCGCACATGGATCTTCAACTTCTGGCTGTTCCTGATCTTCAACTTCTGGTTCTTCCTGATCTACGCACACATCATCTACGCAATCCTGTGTTTCGGTACAGTCCGCACAGGGATCTTCCTGAAATATGCACACATCATCTATGCAATCCTGCGTTTCGGTACAATCGGCATTAGTTTCGCAAATACTAGTCTCGCAATTTGTTAACGGCGAAAACCCATCTGGGCATTCGCATTCGAAAGCACCTGTTGCCAAATCTGTGGCAGTGCATTCTCCACCAAAACAGGCATTCTCATCGAGACACCCGTCCACTTCTTGAGCGAGTGTCACCCCAGTCAGTGAAATCACCAACAGGGACGCAAAGACACTCTTCAGTGCGTTTTGCATCTTTGGTAGAATAGAATATACGGGATACAGAAACTTGTACTGTATTCAGTTTTGTGTAAAAGACTGTGTCTTGTGCTCCGTATAAATCGAAGCTATATATATTCTAAAAATAACAATAAATGTGAATTTCTAACAAAATTTGTTGCTACTAAAATCTGCCGATTTGCAGTCTTGCATCAAATGTGATACAGTGATAGTGACTGCAAACGAGTTACGACTTCCACTCAAGAGCAGAGAGACACAAAACTTAGTCTTTTTATATCTTTTTTTAAGAAACATATCTTCGATAAAATCTGTAGATGACTATTCTATCGATGAATGATGAATCTTACTTTTGCTTTTTTATTTTTATAAAAGGACTACCAGCACTAAATAAGGACAACGACTCCTGGAGTCATACCGTTGACGTCACAACGAGACTTGCTCGGTTTCAGTACAAAATAAAAAGTAAGATGTGCAGAACTGCAGATTATAAAAATATTCAGATCATCTAGTTTCACTTTTCACTCTAAATACATAAAATTCAATTTTTCCCTTGCTTTTTCTTTCCAATAGAAAACAAAAACACACAATTGTAGCTTTTTAGGTTTTTGAAAGTCATTGTTCTCGTTTTTATTGTTTTTGTTTTTAAAAACAAACAGAAACAAAAACATTTCATTTTGCAATATACACAGGTTTATGTATTGTTGTTTAAATTTATGTAAATACCTATAGTCCTGAGTATGTAGTTGGTGTAAAAATTGAAAATGCGGCTTTCGAGGCACGTCGGCCCTTTTTCAACTTTAATTTTTGTATAGTTTAAAAAAAGGGCTATGTTGTATTTAGGTACCTATAGTCCTGAGTACTACGTAAAAAAATGCACCTATGGCCCACCTGCGACAACTAAAGTGCAACTTTCGAGACACGTCGGCCCTTTTTCAACTTTTTGTAATATTTTTACTTTTTTCTAAAATAGTGTTTTGGTATAGCCGTACAGTCACTGGTAATGTGCAGTTGCTATTTTCCAAGACAAAAATCGAAAAGTCTATTCACAAATTGAAAAAATTGACAAATCGGGTTTCGCAGTGGTGATTGTTAAAAATATGTTCATGACCCTCTAGAGAATAAAAATATTTATAAATACCACAACGGACTAAAGTCCTGTTGAAAGGCAGCTAAAACTGCATTATTTTTAAACAAATATATCGCCCATTTCTGAAGTGGCCACTATACTGACCTTGGGCGGCCATTGCTGCACTTGGGAACGGTCATTAGATTCTTGGCCCTACACCCCACATGTGGTACATGTTGTAGTCGGCAGCCGATTTGAAGTTACATTTCTTTTACAGACCTGGCATGACTTACCTTGTTTTACGGCGGAAACCGAGATCTTTAATTGAAGCCTATGTACGTTAGTAAACAGTGATACATTGCTACATATATAAAATACATAGTGTCATTTTACTATCAAGCGCTCTATAACGTCGAATTTTGTCCAACCCCAATAACGTTCTATTGGGCTACATCCGCAATGGAATTTAGGTAGAAAGACGCAAATAATATTGTTTCGCTCACATATCTCTTGTATCAAAGATATGATATCTTTGATACAGGAGGTATGTGAGCGAAACAATAAGATATCTGACTTCGAAAAACATTGTACATACTGTGTGGTCAAGAAGGCATGTACAACAATCATTACAATATGTGTCTACTATTTTCTTGTTGCAGTCGGCAAAGTAGACTTTTAGGCTTGATGGAATGATGTTTTGAATATTGTGACACTTCGACAGACTTCAGTGGTGACCGGGCATGTCGATTTCTGACCTCAAAATTCAAAATTCGTACTGCAAGGGCACATACCAAGAAAACGGCCAATATTTTCGAATTTGGTCAGGATTGGATTTTGAACCAATTGTAAAATCCAAAAAGTGTCCGGGTGATAATCTTATTCAGGTCATTGTGAGCATTTTCCAATATCAAACTCTCGAATCGGGTCCGTATTTGAACTCCCATGGCCCCTGTCAAAAAGGATGGTTTAGTGGAACATCTTTTTTATAAAAGGCAACTGCACCATAACTGGAGTTTGGATTATCTCGTACTACTAGAATAATGAATATGCATCGTCAGCTGCTGACGCCTGACGGGCCTGTGGCCCTGTGCCGGTGTGCCCTGCTGGCTGCTGCTCGAGACTCTCGAGAGTCAAGTGTTCGAGACTCTCGAGTTTTGGATCAGTATTGGACTTTATTCATTCTTTCTCTACTACAGATCTCTACTAAAGAGAAGAGTAGTAGGCAATCTTAATGGACCTACACAAGTCTACAACGATTCTTATGATGCATGAACTTCAGATTATGAACTATTACGTACTATGTAATATGTACTGCAAAACATAATACTTACTGTGACATATGTGTGCATAGAAATCTTCATGGAATACAAGAAGTTCGTGTAAAGTCAAGAATTTAAGTATTGACAGTAAGTTGAGTTTAAATTTTAAAATCGGAAGAGATTTCGTATTTGTATTTATTTTAAAAAAGAAAAAATACACATGTATTTAGACCGAGATTTTTGATATTACAGTACGTATTTAAATATGTAAATTCCTTCTTCTTTCTATTTGTAAATAAAGTATATATTTCTATATATTTAGTATTTGCAATATTTTTATATTATAAATATGTATGTACATTTGTACAAGTAATTTGGGAGAGGGGTTTTTTTAAACAAAACGGACAGCCACTCCGCAGGAGATATCTACTGACGAATAGCTGGTGGCAGCTGTTCATCATCTTAACCTAACTGGCCGTACGCTTTCTTCCCTTGTCGATACGACCATAAGCGCAGAAGTAATAGACATAGTCATTGGTCGCTAAAACGACCTACATTAATTAAATCTCATGTTAAACAAATGGTATGAGATCTTATTCACAGCCTTCTAAAATAAGCATTCTATTTATTTTATCTTTATTAGCGTTCTCCTTCCTTTCGAGTGACTCTATTTTTGTCATTACAATATGACTCATATGTCATAAAACTTAATTTGCTTGTAATTTATATTGATATAAATAATCATAGCCTTCTAAAAAATAGACATAGTTTGTATATTTAATATTTACTGGTGCAAACTTCAGACTTCAGAGTTCAGACTTTTGAAGTTCACAGAGGAATGTAAATAGATCGGAAAGACCTTCACTTTGATTGATGATTTGTATCTCCAGTCTCTGGACCATGAGCCTGGCCCCTGGCCCTGAAGTTCTAAATTGCTATTTTTTATTGATTTAAAAAAAAACAATAGTGTTGACTGTTGAGTCCAGAGTTGTTGACTATTGTGATGCGTTACTGGAGTGTTGACTCTTGGAATTTTATTTTTTTTAACAACAATTGGCGCACACTTGAATCATGGTATTTTTAAATATGTGTCACGATGTGTATGACTATGACGTCAAATAGTGACAATCGGTCTCTCAGATATGTATTTACCTGTATTGCTCTTTTTCATTTTTAATATCAAAAGTAGACCGTGAAACTTAGAAGCAGTTCCAGACTCCAGTAGCGTACAGTCGTAAAGTGAGTGAGTCGTACAGACAGATTTCAACACAACATGGGATTCGGGGAAACGTGATACATATCCCTCTCTGGGAAGAGACAAGAGTGATAGACTTACAGACGTCAGACCTTCCGTTAGAAGATTTTTTTTTTTAAATGCAACCAGTCAAAAACATGCTCCAGAGTAGACGTTTGTACTTTGTTTCGACCAATTGCTTTTGCAATTATATTTCTGCCACACTGTAATTGACTAAATCCCTTTTTAGTTTTTGAATTGCCAATTGGCGATACCTATATTTGTATGTTATAAAAAAACTATTCATTTTGTTTTTGTTTTTACTATTCATTTTTTATCTTTATTTTAAAAATAAAACATATTTTTATTTCTATAGTGACAGATTGAGTGACATAAGAAAAGAAGAAATGTTTCACAATTTATTTATTTTTTAAAAACAACAAATACTGTGATCAGAATGTAAAGAGTAACGACCGACTGTCTGAGTGACTGATCACTGAGTCTCTGTGAGCAAGCGGACTGGCGCTTCAAATCTTTTCCTTTAAAAAAACGCTTTCATTGGGTATAAATCGACCCAAAATGAACTATCTATTTCTTTCTAAAACTTTTTGTATGGTTTTTAAAAAGAAATGTCAATTGTTTTTTAAAACAATACGGAAGTTAAAAACAAAAAACATTTATTTCCTTTTTTTTTTAATAGTCACTCACGCACAGACTCACAGTTGCACACTATTTATATATCTGACTATTTTGAAATACATACATTCACACAACAGTCTACTCAACTAGTAGAGAACTAGAGACTAGAGAGCACAGTGCCAGAGTCTGTCAAACTGTCACACTGTCACTTTAGCAACTTCACAGCCGACTTCAGACTTTAGTTGAGGTCTAATTAATTAACAGCCTGAGACACAAGAGACAGTCTCTGCTTTTAAAAAAAGTTTAAGTACTTACAGTCATACACTCTACAGATCTACAGAGTATAGACGCACATACGTCACTCACAGTTATTGTCATAGTCCCAGTCACTTATAGTTATGTACGCCCTTTTTTTAAAGTATCAAGTATCATCGTCATGTGGCATGCCAACAGGTATCTCTGTCAGTCAGACAGTCAGTCAGATCAGAGCTACCAGAGAGTGGGAAATGGGAACCGGGAGTCCCGGAACACCAGATCTTTTTTAAACTGACCCACATCTCACTGCTTGAGTACAAGCTGAGAGAGTCCCACAGACCCACAAAGACTTTACAGTCTCACATTCTCACAGTCTCACAGACGCACAGTCTTGCGCGTAATTTCTCCACACCACACTGGAGAATTCTTGAAACTACCACAAATAGAGCCACCGACACAAGCCACCTACTGATGTGGCTACCAACACACGCCACCACTACTAGTGCAAACTACACTTCCCACCTACAAATATATGTTCTAGTCAGTCACTGGGTCCCAATTTTAAATTTTGTCACTGGTAGAGTCAGGCGTGGTTGACACCAACTGCCTTGACCCAGCGGCACAAATGCATAGCCTACTATAATAGACAACAAACGAAGGAACTTTTCTCCCACTTTTTCCTCCTATACTTTGATCCCTTGCACAATTCACACCAGCACAATCACTATTGTGTTTAATCCACACACATCTACATCTAGAGCCCACTGCCGTCTATCACCCAGATGAAGGGCGTGACAATACAGGTCATAAATTCAAATTACCAGATGTCGACTACGGAACTGTTAATGTAGAGGCTTGAGGATTGAGACAACCAACATATACACACAATTGCTCACAGAATTGGCTCATAGAAAATTTGGAACTCGGATAAGGTCCATATGGAAACCATTCATGACAAGTGACGGAAAGATTAGCGGAATTATACATCAATATGAATCGATATACTTTCAATCTTGCACAATCATATCACAAACACATGCATACATATAAATATATAAATGTGTCGGTGGCTCTATTTGTGGTGGTTTTAAAAAAATTCTACACACGGTCACAGAAACAGAGCACACACTCACACACTACACACTACACAGTCTCATACTCTTATCTCTTTTTTTTTAAACAATATCTACTCATAAATCATGATAAGTGATGATAAAACTTAAAAGGCCAGCACAAAGTCACAAACTCGCGGACTCGGGTCTCAGAGTTGCCAACTCATAGCCCATACTCATCACATTCACCACATCCGTGAGACAACTCAATATTCACCACTCTACTCTTAGAGTAGAATAATTCATCAATGGTTCACTACGTATTTATATTTTTTTTATGAGCATACTAAATTTGTGGTCACTATGCCAGAGCACATTCTGCAACCGACTAAAACTCCTAATGTGGGCATATCTTTGGCGACATGGATCTATTTACCGAAGGAGTTGCACGTAAATTTTACTAATAAGGCACGAGGCCCACGAGGGCCACGGCCCACGGGCCCCCACGGACCAAGGCCAACGAGCAATATTTCATAAATATATTTTTGTTTTTGCTTTTTATTTGTTTAAAAATTAAAAGAAGAAATAGTACATACCATATGTACCAGCCGGGGTTCGGCCTAAGCTCAAAACGTTACCAGACGCAGGGGGGTTATTGAATTGAACATAAACAATCTGAAATATATTTTGGAGGTTTTCAATATCATAGGTCATAGCCCATAGCCTTCTGAAAATTGAACATAGCCTTCTGAAAATTGAACACATAGCCTTCTGAAAATTGAACACATAGCCTTCTGAAAATTGAACTCATAGCCTTCTGAAAATTGAACTCATAGCCTTCTGAAAATTGAACTCATAGCCTTCTGAAAATTGAACTCATAGCCTTCTGAAAATTGAACTCATAGCCTTCTGAAAATTGAACTCATAGCCTATAAAAAAACCTCGTATTGAACATAGCCATATATTTAGTGACACAGAGGTCAGAGACTCACAGAGGTAGTGTGGAAATTTTGGAATCCTTTGAAACTAAAAACGAATCAGTAAAAGTTTTTCTGCCCATATTTGGAACTTTAGCACGCCAAATTTTTCCAGCAATCCTTTTTGATAGAGGCTTATTAGACTGAGCGCACCGGTGTAAAAATTAATTCAATAAATACTTCACCTCTCATTTTTATTTTCATTCTTGACTTCAGAAAATCTGCCGCACTGGTTAATATATTTTTGCAAAAACATTTTTTTTTTATTTATTAAAATCCACCATCTTGATTTCAATTCTTTTTAAATTTCTCAAACAATTCGGAGGAAGGAGTCGGAGAGTTGGAGACTGGGAGTCTCGGAGAGACGGAGACCCAATTGATGATAAACAATTCAGTTCGAAGAATTTTTAATAATAGAAATCTATTTTCGAATGAGTGAATAGGATTGGTATTATTTTATCCGCAACTCACGATTACTTTTGGCATTTCTATCATTCGTATCTACCTTTAGAACTACTCCGGATTTCTTCAGCGTGCTTTGTAAATTTTTGAATTTTTTTGGATTGTTTTTAAAAATAATTTGTTTCACTGTTTCAGATTTCAGAACTTTCACTCTTCACACCGGTCGAAATATTTTCGGGACGAGAGCCAATAAAATCACATCGACGTGTAGGACAGAAATTCAAGTTGTTTTACACCGGGGCGCACAACTGCACATAACCGACTTAGAGCAATATTGCAGAAATGCGGATAGGTGCACTGAGCAAGCATGGGTGATGGAGTATTGGTGCACAACGATAAAACTGAGCTTCTCAAAATGTTCTACTTCTAGAAACAAGATTTCAACTGCCCGTATAACTGGTTTCCCGGTGTTGTGCAAATTGACTGGACATTAAAATTTGAAATTACAGTAGCACAGACTAAACAAAAGGCACTCTATAGTCTATAGCCTAATTCACTCTGGACGATGAAATTGAAATTACAATACATAGCACATAAGCACAGACTAAGGCACTCGATGGCCTATAATCATAAAGCCCTGAGGTTTGGGGGGGCTGGGCCTTGAGAGTGGCTGAGACCCTCGGGGCGAGAGCCCCTTTATAGATCTGAGTCCACTCACTGAGAGCCCTTGCGGCTCTGATGTTTGTGGATTGTTGCATTTATCAGGTTCTTGCGAGAGCTGCGAGACTGTGACACAGTGCAGATCTGTAGGATTGTCAAAGTCTTACATAGTACGATTTGTAATCATCATCGCCAGGAGAATCCAGGTGCTTTATTGTAAAGTAGATTTTAGATTCCAGGAAATTGGACTAGGTAGCCATGTGTTCTGAAGGACTATTTCTCTCGACTCTCTTTTTATGTATGACTCAGTTTACTTGAACCTAAATACACGATTAAATCAGTTGTTCTGAGTAAACGAAAAATATGTATATTAGTTTATGTACTTATATATATTGTTCAGTCTACCTATTTTAAATATATATATATATCTATATATATATATATATATGTATGTATATATGTATGTATATATATATTATGTATATATA
>NW_014040484.1:124336-130394 GCF_001186125.1 Sphaeroforma arctica JP610 | reverse complement strand
GTGTGTGTGTGTGTATTCAAATATAATGTATTCCCCACTAGCTCATCGAGGTTGTGTGTACACGTGTATAATATATATGTATTCCCCACTAGCTCATCGAGGTTTTACTAGATTGGTCTACAAAATGAAGCACATGAAGCAATCCTCCACCTCCAATGAGTGCAGATATGGCATGACCTAACGCAGGTATTAGCGAGTGACACATTTTCGTGCAATTGATTTTCTGTCTAGATTTTCGTATCATTTTCTCCGGTTTTTCAAAAGTTACTGTTTCATTGTCCGACTGCTTTACTGTTACAGTAACTTGCAATGAAGGAGAAAAGGCGTTCTGACGACTTGCTCACTCAGATTGGGGACCCTACATTAATACTCCTATAATCTCGCTATTAATTCGAACAAATTTAATAGATCCAATACCACCCGAGAAACCACTACTATGCGTATTCTCCCCCTACTTCCCGTCTTCGATTATACTTCCCACCACATTCTTTAGCTCTCACTTATCCTGCTTCAATAATATCTTGTTGCAAACATGACTACCCGCAGGGGGTGAGCCGAGCTCGGTAGGCTTCGCCGTTTTAGACCCGTTCTCCTCGCCACACTTCATAGAAGTAAAATCACAGTTAAATACGACAGTGGTGGTAGTCCTAAATTAGTATTTAGTATAAGAATGCAGTACGAATTAACGACATCATCTAAGTCGTATATTCCAAATTTGACCAATACAAGTGAAGATTCTAAAGGGGTCCACCAGGTATGGGGATGTCTGCTATTTGAAAGTCCCCAGTATATTCCAAAATTTCCAGTTTTGACAGAATTCCACAATTCACGTACAATATACGCTTCACAGCGTTTATGACCCTGCGGATGATAATCATAATTAAATGGTTACGTAATTACCAATATTTTCGATTTTTATGAATACACCGCGCAGTTGTTTCACGAAGTTTACTACGGTTAGTTGTATGATAACCTACAAGGATAAAACGTGTCGAATCCAACTGGTGTAGTGGTAACATAGATGATTTCCATTCATCTGCCATGGGTTCGATTCCCGTGTTGGAGATAATTTTGTTTTTCTTTTCATTATAACCGTGACCTTGACGTTGCTAGTAAATCGCATTCTGTTTCATCTATCCCGAGCCACATAGAAAGTGAAGAAGACAAAATATGACTAGATAGAAGTTGAAATCAATAGATAATATGGGAATATTTATTGTAATTTATCAAATTGGACTTCAGATTTGAGAAATAAATTATGAACACAGTAGAAAATTGTACACTGTTCTTTTTAGACGATCATTGTAATTGTATATTCGATTTGATTTTACACGTTTACTCATTCATTTGTATCTCTTCAAGACTATTTCTGCGTTCGAGGATAACCCTGGTCTGCCTCCACTTTTTGTCAAATTCGTACAAGGCAATGGACTTGTCGAAGGAGCTGCACGCGATGGTGCATGGATCGAGGTCAATACTAATAATGCCGCTGTTAGAGTGTCCCTTATCGGTAGGTATATGCATCTGAGAGATAAAACATAATGGCGAATCAATTATTATGATGATCGTGCAGGTTCGAAGGTTAATTTTGAAAGCGCCTGCAAAATGTGGTTCATTTGGGAATTTACACCGGTGGATAATGAAGAATCAAATACTAATCTAGACTATAAGGTAGATAAAAACGAAGGTTAAAATGTGTTTATAGACAAAATCTTTCAAGCGACGGAGCAAAGCGCAATCGAGTATGTACGCCACGAGCACATATACCTTGATCATGAGTCTATGATACACTTAGTATGCTTGTAAGTGTATGTTCGTGCTTGTGCTGTGCTAAGGTTGGTGTGCTCATTTTCTGGTGGTGAACACCAGTCAATTTAAAAAGATCAATTATGTCGTGTGATGCTTATGATTTAGAGGGCTCTCGTGCCTAGAATGGCCAGATGTCATGGGGGTGTAGTGTATGTCCCAGACTTAATTAATAGAATCTTGTCAACACAATACACTACGCCGTGAGATATATACATAATAGATGTTATAGTAAGACGGTGTGCGAAAGATATAGCTTGATTACTCGAATCAGTGATATACGCATATGATTGGGGTGTGAATACTTGTTGTGAAAATCATGTATACATTGATGGGCACTATGTCCATTTCTTCCCGGGTCACAGACCAGCGCAGAACTGAAATTGTCGATAGAACGCTATATATTGCTACATAGCTGTGGAATCATCCCTCTCCTTCCACGAGCACCGATCAGAATTTTGCATGCCATAGAATCTATTCATACTTCCAACTTAAGGCATATATACGATCAACACAATAATAATAAAATTACAGGTGGTGGACCCAGAAAGTAATCAAGCATGCACGTACATGTACAGTTCACATACAATACTGCATGCACAGGAATACGCCGTTTACGGAGCAGACACGGAATAGTGTACTCACCGGACCACTATACATGACATAAATAACTTGTATTAAAAGCTATATGTCAATCATACCTATTGAAACAAGCACAAGAAACAGCGCAGTATGGGTGACGCGGCAGTGAGGCAAAGAGGTATGTACGGCAAGACATGAAGAAGAAAAAAATCATATACAACTCCATGTTGTGTGACATACATTCAACAAGTTGTGACAAGGTACATAAAATTCCCACATACATGACTCTGCTTGAAGTCCTTGTTGTCATCATCCACTTCCCACACGCGTACACCATCGCGTCCACCACTGATGATACGATTTAGTTTACTATTACCCCCTAGCCCAGTGTACAGCATCTGCACACTCCACACCTGTACGTGAATAAAGGATATCAGATCTACACAATAATTTTTGTGAGTGGCCATTGTATGTCTTTAGATACGGGCCGTCAGCAGAAGTGTACCAATTTATGATACCACTTCACCATTGTCCGCTCGAGGAAATGGTACATCTCTTGCTCTCCAAATATGCTGTACGCTCAATACGATACCTCCCTACAAACGCACAATCCCAATTGCTTGATTCTGCATTGCAAGGTGTTGTGTAAGAGGTATATATCAAACTTGTATACAACCAAAGTACGGTGGGGGAGCTGTGCTCACTTCAATTCATACTTTCTAAGAGTTCATTCATTCGGTAAAAATAAATATGCTTTAGAAAAGTGCCATACACACTTACCTCACCCGTATGTCCTCTCAGCACCGCCACACACTCGTACGATGACATGTCCCACACACGCACAGTGCGGTCCACCGAGCCGCTGACAATGTACTTCCTAAACACGAGAGCATATGTTAAATAATTATTATTATATATATATATATATATATATATATATGAGATAATCGAGTCGACGGCTATGCATTTGCATACTTAAGGCTAAAGCTTTAGATTTTAATAGTAATCAAAAAAAAAGGAAAGTGAGCAAGGCTAACTCACCGGTCAAACTTGATACCGCGTATACCGCCTCCATGGCCCGTGAGTGTTCGTTTGCATTCGCCAGTATCGAAATCCCATATCTATAGGCAGATTATTTGAAAACAGGGACGATAAGGATAGCGGACTGAGAGGTAACCATATAACAACAAGGAATTGTGCTACAGTGTTTGTATTCAACACCTTGTTTGTGGCCTTTTAATACCTTGATACTCCTGTCAAACGAGCCGCTGATAATGACACTCTCATCAAACATAAGATTGATGACATAGTCCTCATGGCCCCTTAGTGTGGCGATCATCTCCCCAGTCTTGAGGTTCCACTTGCGCAGCGTGTTGTCGCAACTCCCGCTGTACACAAATTGAAACGCATTTATAAGGACGAGGGAATATGTTTTTACATCTGCAATGTGTGTCTGTATGTAACACTCGGTATTTGACCTCCGTTCTTGAGATTGAACTTAATTCATTTTTGCTCTCTGAGAGGTGAGAACTTTCAATTGCGGATACGACATGTTCAAATAATATGCACTTATAATTTGATAAAACTTTTCCCTCAAGATTTACAATACAAAAGCTCCATGACTCGAGTATACTCACCTCACGATTGTTTTACCGTCGTGATACAGACAAGTCACTTCCGCGGCATGTCCTTTCAGCGTGTGCAGGCAGGAGTTGAGGTCTCGAGTCCACACTTTCTGTATCGCAGTATGAGTGACAGTTGTGACGGTTTGAAAAGAAAAATCGGGGGCAAACTATGACCTAACACGGATGACACAGCCGACAATCCCTACGGCAACAATGACACAGGTGAGTTAAAGCCTGCATATACACACATCCATACGGGGGGTTTCATACGTCGCTTCATTGCAGAGACCATATGTGCCGTTCCGGAATAAACGAAAGAAACTACGCGTATAGATATAGAGAGATATATCTATAGATGTGATTCACCCTGCTGTCGACGTAGAGAATACGTCCGATTTGGAGCAGAGGTGGTAGCCCGCTGTTATGTTCTTTGTGTGCTCCTGTGTCCCCTGCGCTAGAAAACTCATAGATAAGAAAGACAGAATATCTTACAGGCATACGTTCATATGCCAGTAGATGGTTTTATCAGCACACCTGTATGCGTGGCTCAGGCCCTAGATTTAAAATTTAAAAAAGTACGTATGAACTGAAGATACGATAACTTGTGTGCACATACATACCAGTGTATTATCGGAAGATCCGGTCACAAGTACGCCCGATTCATAGCGCAGACAACTGACTCCATTGTCATGTGCTTGAATAGTCTTGAGACACTCGCCCGAGGCCAGATTCCAAACCTACGAGTATGTGATTACAACCATGGATAAAAACACACACAAGGAACATGAGTAATCATATGGGGTGACGGTAGTTTATGAGTTGCACTTGCACTGGTACAAGTGATGTGATTGATCAGAAACCATTGTACACGAGTAAATATTGGTATATGCATTTGCACAATACCCCATGTACGTACACAGCGAGTCACATACACACGGGCAATATATCTCACTACGAACGGGTACGCAAACCGCCCGCACACACACACACGCACACAAGCGACCATGAAAATCGCTCTTTTTGTAATATACATGCACACTCTTGCACGCATACAATGCACACAACTAATAATTCAGTGGTCGAAGGCACAAATATGCAGCCCAGTCCGAACAATCGTTCTGTGCTCTCACATATACATGGAATTCACACCATATATGTTCTGTGTCTTGACAGTATGTTCTAAGTTGACAGCTATTCGCAAGTAACTACACATTTGTGTGGCCACACATTGTGCATGTAAAACCAACTGTGCACAAGCGACGGACTCACACGCACACATAAACTAACACGATGTCCATGTAAACACAAATACACATACATACATCATACCTTAATCGTGTGATCGAACGAACCGCTGTACAGCACCGAATCCACCATCTGCAGACAGAACACCGCCTTCGTGTGCCCTCGGAAACGGCGCGTAAGGTACTTGCCATGTAGCCTGATTCATAAATTGGTGTTGCATTGAGTGTATGTGTGAGTGTGTGTGTGTATGTGTGTGCGCGTGTGTACATTCTAGAGAAGGGGCTGGCTTTTTGCCCAACATAAGTCCCAGGAATCGAGGACAAAGGGAAGGAATGTATCGGAGCAAGGCTCGCGACGTAGAGTATGTGGGTGTTGCTTTCCTTAACAACAACCACTTTTGAATAGCGAAATTCGATAAGCGATACCTACAAGCTTAGCTGGGGTTTAAACTGACAAGGAGAGATACGAGTGCATATCTTGGATTGACTCTACCAAAAATCATGACTCAAGACGTGACACTACTAAACCCCAAACAAAAGCACTCACATACCAGTTGCTCTCAATTTCGGATTTATACGCGTAGAAGTCTTTGTCATTGTTGGGTCGGAAAGCGTGAAACTGAAAACATCGAAATAATCGTATATTAGACAATGTACTACTTCTGTTGATCAAGTAGCACTCGCGATGCGATCATTCTTAAATAGCAGGAATTGCAATTCTTGTCAGGTGGGTTGTCTACAATATTATATTCATGCTTATCGGTATTTCTATATACATTTATATCGAAATAGACATGTACG
>NW_014040484.1:106313-123349 GCF_001186125.1 Sphaeroforma arctica JP610 | reverse complement strand
TCAAATTTGTATATACATACATACAAAGATTCATAGATACATAATATAAAGTTGGCCTCTTGTATCTATATCTAAACTCTAAATTTTCCCGCTGTGTATTTTGATGTATCACAGGAGGTGAATCAATCATACGCATACTTGCCTATCTCTTCGTGTAGATTGCTCAATGTGTATGTCGGGGTCAAGTGCGCAAACTGTAGCAAAGCTTCTCGTTTCTGCGCCGAGCTCAGTGATTCAAACCATTTTACGGCTCCTGCCATATCAGTTATCGACTGCATAGCTGTCTTCGCACGTACAAACGAACTAAAGACCTCTTAGTAACAAACGTTGTGAGCGAGTCTTATCAAAAAAACTGCTAAATACACGTTAGAAATATCAATATAATTCTACTACGGTGGTTCAGCACACGACACGACAGTCGAATTGTCGCTTCTTACTCTCTTATGAATGCAAAAGCAAATCGGAGATTGAGTTATTAATCTATAAAAGTATCAAAATTAAAAATATTATTACATTGCTGTCAGGCGTGTCAGCCCGCGATGTGTCACACAGGACTCGTCAGTTGTTAATACTTGTGTTTTAAATTTTAGTCGTCACTCCGCTCCACTGTGAGTGAGAGACACATTTACTATATTGTCGAATCCTATTTATTAGTAATGAATTTTTTTTAAATAAATAGCTAGTATGTAGAAAGAAAGAGAGAGAGAAAGAGCGAGAGGGAGAGGGAGAGGTAAATAAATTCTTTTTATAGAGCTTGCCCCAGTTGCCCAGGCCTAATCTTCACGTTTACGTTGCAAAGTATATTTATAACAACACATACATACGCTCAGATTGTACTTTTGTGTTTGTCCTGTATAATTGACGTGGGTGTCCTGTTTGGATTCTGAGGTGCAGTACAAAGAACTATTTTATCAGATAGTCCTATATGTACTCCTATTGTCTTGAATAGTAGGTCAGGCCTTTTCTATCCCGCTTTCACGTCACAACGTTTAAAAAAAATGAAAACGTATACGCTGAATTTATGAATTACCATCACCCTGCCCGACTTGACGGCCTGCCCCCTTGTCGCCTTGAGTCCTTGACAACAAAGATGTCACGTTATTGTCATGTTTCATACCCCCTTAAAAATTGAAAGTTCTTTCGAAATTTTTTAACAGCCCGCTTAAACTCTATAGGCCAATAGGATCACACTTATACTATCTCAACCAAAGCTCACTTTATCGTTGTGGAACTTCAAAAAATTCAAAACAACAAGAAATAAAAACATACAGTTTTAAATGCCCAGATTATGTCTCATATTATTCAAATGTCCGTATACCCAGGTCAGTGCCGTATGATTTACCTATATCAAATTTCAAACATACTGCTGCTGAAATTTAGGTTTTAAATCACCCTTCAACTTTGTTTGGAAATTTAGGATAATAATAAAGCAAAAATACGTTTATAAACCCGTCAGTATTGAGCTGATCTTCTACCACGGGGCATAAACTAGTTTTGGGTACAAATTGTTTTACGTTTTATACTTCCTGCACCTCGGAGTGTCAAATCATGTGACAGACTGTGACATCTCTCACTTTCAATTTTCAATGAATAGTGATTATTATTTATTTATTTTTGGTAGAGTCTGGTGCCTGGACTATGGCAAGACTTTCCCCCTGTGTGAGTGACTGTGTATACATACTTTTCGACCAAAAATTTACATACATTTATATTGAGGAATACGCGGCGAGATATACCATACACCATACATACCCACTAATTTGTGTATCGCGTGGCATATATCGACTATGTTTTCTAGGTCGCGTTTGGTAGCCCAGGCAGTGGCCCTTGCAGGTAAGAAACCTCTAAGCATGTTTACATACATGTGTATACAATGAATGGGAACGTGGTAGATGCAGTCATGTAGTAACTGTGAGAAGATTTATCGATATATTGGGCTTTATTAGGCTTATGGTGTACCATGTGAACGCTACAATACGCCAATCACATCATATGCACGTATGATATTTGGATGGTTAAGTGGGAAATAACTTGTTGTCGTTGCAATTCGCACAGCGTACACTCGGAGAATGTTCTGTAGACAAAGTATTGCTGTATATACTGTTCTTGATACTAGGTGAGCTGATCAAATAGATCCTTTAATTGTTGCGGTTCGCCAAAATCAAATCAAGTACACACGACTCACAGACACAGTGGGGCGTTGATGTGATTCTTATTAACCTAGTTACATCAAATCGTACATGGCGTTGATAAAAGTGGCCCTAGCTTTAGTTGGATTGAAAAGTGTCTGTTTATTAATTAGTGCGATAAAAGCTGCCTATA
Organism: Sphaeroforma arctica JP610; assembly: GCF_001186125.1. Lineage (NCBI taxonomy): Eukaryota > Ichthyosporea > Ichthyophonida > Sphaeroforma > Sphaeroforma arctica. Next base: position 121,027 of record NW_014040484.1, on the reverse strand, counting down.
TATATGTGTGTGTGTGTATGTATGTATATATATGTGTGTGTATATATATATATATATATATATATAACGCATACACGGTGTTGTCTAGTAAGCGTCTTTTGGGGTCGATTGGATAGAGTAATCGATTTGCTTTGTCACATGTGTCGCTTCCACATAGGATGGTTCACAGACTTTCAACCCAGATACCGGGACAGACAGGTAGACATAGCACATATCAGTACAAAATGAGCAGACATCTAACTCATTTGCATAGTACATATCTTTTTATCTAGAAGATTATTTGTATGATACATACCTTGTCCTCTTTATCCTTTCTAAAACTTGCATTTGTCTCAATTTCAAAACAACAAAAGGTCGTCGCACAATGGCCAGCACTGCTGCTGAGACCGCACCTAAGGCGGCAGCTAGCGCTGACTACAAGACCATGTCCGTCAAGGTGGTGGACGGCATCGCTGTGGTGAAGCTAGACTGTCCCGGGCCCGTAAGTGCTTGTGAGTGTTTTGGAGATTGACATATGCATTTAAGAATCGTTCAGTATTTTCTATTGTGATGGCAGATACTTACAGTAATACAGGACTACTCATAGTATGCGTATATACTGTAATGCTTGTCATATCGACTGCAGGCGTGTACAAACCTACACTAAACAACATTGCAGAACGGAGAAATTTTCCCCCCTGTCTTGAACTGCACCTGCTGTACAAAAAAAAGACTGCTTTATGAGAACATAGTAACGCAAGGTACCCATCCGAATGGATCGAAAAATACTGCAGCACGTTCACATATCACACACACTTGTCTAGCCATAAGCGTGCACACCAAGTAGTGTGCTCGTACTGATGGTATCACATCCTAAATGCTTCACAATTCAGGTCAACACACTCGGCGAGCAGCTCATGGCTGATTTCCAGAGTGTTTATTCGGATCTGTCGTCTAACTCCAGTGTGCGAGCGGCTGTGATCATGTCTGCCAAGCCCAGTGGATTTGTGGCCGGTGCCGATATCCAGATGATTCAAAAATGCCATTCAGCGCAAGAGGTGAGTCATCGTTATACTTGCATACATATAGTCATGTATGTCTTATGATTTGGCATGGTATCCGTGTGTTGCGGTGTACGCATATACATGACATTTATGTTAAAGTTGTTTTTATGGGTATGTATTCTTCATACCAAATGAGAGTGTTCGATGGATCACTGTTCGATTCCTTCATACCAAATAAGAGTGTTTGATGGGTTACTGTTCGATGAAACAAAGGGACAATGAAGATATTACGCACGCACAGTATGCGCGCGTTGTAGATTTTATTGTGTACAGTTAGTGTGTATCTCATTTATTGCACGTGATATGCCTATTTTGATGCTTGAAAGCTCAATATGGAATAGCACAAATTGCCTGTGTATGTCGTGAACGGTGTCGGGGAATGTTGGGAGAGAAGTATGTGCATCAGCATTCCTCGTGATCGCCTGGCATGGCACTAGAGACATTGGTGGACCGCTAGTTATACTCTGGATTTCGGTATTCGGCTGCTTCTGAAAATGGTTAAATCATGTGAATTGGTTCCTCCCAGTCTACGTTATGTCGTGCTTATGAACTATGCCAGTTTGATAGCGTCATTCATTGTTTAAAAATAATGTTACAGCCAGCATGGCACTTCAATTGAGCTTCTTATATTGTGTCTTTACCCGGGGCAAGCGACAGGGCCGTGGTATAGTTTATACTCAACTGCTCCACATCCAACACTGCGTTTTTCTCACCGTACGATCCTATCAACCCTTACACAGGCCACGCAATTGGCAGCGAACGGACACGTTATGTTTAACCGTATGGCCGATGGACCCCTTCCGCTCATTGCTGCCATCAACGGAGAAGCCCTAGGCGGTGGTCTAGAGTTGGCTATGTCGTGCCACTACCGTATCGCCACGGATATGCCCAAGACCAAGCTAGGTCTTGTAGAGGTATGTAAGTCTGTAGCATTGTGAGTTGATGCATGCGGAACTGTACGACCCAACGCGAGTTACCCACTCGGTTTGTATACCGTTGTCGATTTTTTGAGCTGTTCTTTGCTGTAACTGATTTCTACTTCTGTCCATGGCGGAGATATCGCATTTCTGAACCTATTTTATCGGCAACGCTGAAGGCTTGCGTACACGTGAACCTTTTGAAGACTCCCACTTATGCTCTCCAGTTATCTGGATTGTTTCCTCACATATTATGTTTATTACCACCTACAGGTGAACCTTTTGAAGACTCCCACTTATGTTCTCCGGGTATCTGGATTGTTTCCTCACACATTATGTTTATTACCACCTACAGGTGATGATTGGTCTACTACCCGGAGGTGGAGGTACACAACGCCTGCCCCGTCTGATTGGTTTGGACCAGGCCCTGCCACTGATGTTGACTGGAAAGTCGCTCCAGGCCAAGAAGGCTAAGAAAGCAGGACTTGTAGATGAACTCGTTGTGCCCATCGGTCTAGGTTTGAACAGCGCCGGCCAGAATACCGTTGACTACCTAGAGAAGTGTGCCATCCAGGTAGGCTTATGCTTGGTCTCTTGTTTCCAGCAACCTGGGGTGATGTTAAGAATGTTGTATGAGATTATGGTATATACTGGCTCAGGCGAATGTGCACTACCAATAGCTATGCATCCGATACCAACTTCTGTACTTGTAGCCCTAGCCCCTATTAGTATCACGTCACTGCCACCCCATTTAAACCTACTCAATAACAGTGTGCTATCATACCCCATGCCCCATTTACAGAGTGCTAAAGACATTGTTGACGGCAAGAAGAAGATCAACCGTGATTTGACGATAGCTTCTGCCAAGGGCCTCAAGAGATACCTCACCAACGACTTCAAATATACACGTGATATCATCTTCAAGAAGGCGCGCGAGCAGGTGAGTGTGCATCATACCCCTCAAGTTTTCATTGCTAACTGAAGACGCCCGCATCAGCAAGCTAGCTTACAGTTCTAATTATACGAGGGCGATGCTTATGTGTCATTGTCAAGCATACTCGTAATGTGGGCTGAATCCGATTTCTCATACTTGATCTATATCACTAACGCTGAGTTTGGTCTCTGTCCTTGGGTAGGTCATGAAATCTACTGGTGGTAAGTACCCCGCCCCCTTCAAGATAATCGAAGCTGTCGAAGCTGGTCTGGATAAAGGATTCGAAGCCGGACTCAGACAGGAGGCCATTGGATTCGGAGAGCTAACACAGACACCAGGTATATCTAGGCGGAGCTTATACATGCGCACTTGAGGTGACACATGCGTGTATATGTATATATCTCAAGCGCGATTCTTGATGTAAGTCCAAAGTATCGGAGAACGCTTGTTGATTGCATACAAATGTTTATCATCACCTCGCCCCAACTCTGTATCATTCACCATCCTTCTTTCGTTGTCCTTAAATATACAGAGGCGGATGGACTTATGTCCATCTTCTTTGGACAGCGCGCATGCAAGAGGATTCCCAAACAGTTCGGTAAAGTTGACAAGCCCGCCAAGAACATTGCTGTTATTGGTGCCGGCCTTATGGGCGCTGGTATTGGTGAGGTTTCCATGAACAGATTCGACGTCACGCTCAAGGATACCAGTCCCGAGGGTTTGGCCCGTGGACAGGAGCAGATTTTCAAGGTAGGTTCGGAGGGGTATCTGAGACTGCGTAAATTTAGTAACCAATTAGTTGAGTATTGGGAGTTGTGTGTCAACGATATGAAGAATGGCTAATAGTCACTTCTACGCCTGGGAAAGAGTGTGTGTGTGCGTTATGTACGTGGTATGCTTGGCAGAACCATGTGCACATATGCTCAACGATGAGTTTCTTGATGGGTATCTCATGACACGGCGCACGAGATATTAGTGCTGGTTTGTTTTTCAGGTCAATTTCAATGCAATCTCTTCGTATTTACTGATGAGTCTCGCAATCTATAAACTCGTACAGGGTCTTAATGGTAAAACCAAGCGCAAGACTATGACCCCGTTCGAACGCGACCAGAAGATGACTGCCGTGCACACTACCTTGGATTGGAAGCACTTCAACAAAGCTGACCTAGTTATCGAGGCTGTATTCGAGGATCTGGCTGTCAAGCACTCAGTACTCAAGGAGGTCGAGCAGCACATTCCCGAGCATTGCGTATTCGCCACCAACACATCCGCCATCCCCATCGGTGGTATGTCTAACCTCATGGTTCATTTGTATTTTTTTGATACTGTACAATGTTGGACATTCTGCTCTGTGGTAGAAAGTACAGGCTTAAACTTTTATGGACGGACAACCAATGTTTTATCGAACACACTGCCTGAGTGCGATTGGTGAAGGCGTCTACAATCAGGCCCTTGTACACATACATACTGTGATGTTTTTGTTTTATGTATATTACCAAGATGTAGTGATGGTTTTATTCTCCGTAGCAAAAACTAAAATGAATTTGTATCCTCATTACTAGAAATCGCCAAGGCTTCCAAGCGCCCCGAGAGAGTCGTAGGAATGCACTACTTCTCACCTGTAGACAAGATGCCTCTGCTCGAAATCATCACGCACGAGAAGACTCTTCCTGAGGTTGCCGCTATTGCTTTCGATGCTGGTAATAAGCAAGTATGTAAGCACACGCCCTGCACTTTGTCGGTATATATAGTGCTGAGAAATACTTGCTTTTTTGTTATCTGATGGTATCTCTACACACTACTGAAACGGTGGTGGTAGCATCCGCGTATAAATTTCCAGATGAGTGCTTTTATACAAGCGTAGGTGTTCTCTTTGATTTCGTGAGTATACAATGTCGCCGACTAAATAATATACCACCTACCTGTTTGCTCATTCCTCAGGGTAAGACCTGCATTGTTGTGAAGGATGTCCCTGGTTTTTACGTCAACCGCTCGCTCGCCCCTTACATGGCCGAGACTATGGCTCTGGCTATGGAGAACGTGCCTGCCGAGCGCATCGACAGTGTTATGAAGAAGTTCGGTTGGCCCATGGGTCCCATCAGTCTTGCGGATAACGTAGGAATCGATGTCGCCGGTAAGGTACAGTTGTATCTCACACAGCACTTAGGCAACCGTATGATCGGAGGTGACCCCGCGTTATTGGGAGAAATGATTGACGCCAAGTTCCACGGAAAGAAGACCGGCAAGGGTTTCTTCCTTTACGATAAGAAGGGTAAGAACCAAGGTCTAAACCCAGAGATCGAGGGGCTTATCAAGAAGTACAGCGCTGGCCGTATCGACTCGTCAGGCATCTCGGACGAAGAGCTGCAGATGCGTTGTGTGTCACGTTTCATCAACGAAGCCGCCTTCTGTCTTCAGGATAACATCATCCTGTCGCCCACTGATGGAGATATTGGAGCCGTATTCGGCATTGGTTTCCCTCCATTCTTGGGTGGACCTTTCAGGTTCGTGGATGCCATGGGCGCCGATAAGTTCGTGGATATGATGAACGGCTTCAGCGACAAGTACGGCGAGCAGTTCAAGCCCGCGCAGATCCTAGTAGACTACGCCAAGAATGGCAAGAAGTTCTACAATTAGATAAATGATGGTTGAAGAGGATGAGTTGATGAATGATTAAAATAGTGCCATACATGCAATATTCGAATTATGTCGGAAGTACCTGGAAAATAAAGGAGTACGACAGAATAGTAAAAATGCTTCTATAATTTTACAATTCAACATTATCATGCTGCCAATCTTTAGGTGGCCGCGTCTATCACAGTTGACTATGCCGACAAGAATGGTAAAAGTTCTACAACTAGATAAATGGTGATTTTAAGGATATGCATACAGTTATATATTTGTTTTCCGCTTATATTTGCAACGATGGTGTTGGATATCACGCCCTTGTGATAAATAAAGGGGTATGAGTTTCGGTCCTTGTTCCGCCGCCGCAAATAAGATGATAATACATATTAAATCTGTAAACATACTTGTCTACATGTACGTATATGTATAGTATGTAATTAGACCTACGTGATTACCACAAGTGTTGGGATGTTGAGAAGTAGAGAAAATAACATGATAGTAAGAATCGTATACCAGAACCGGCAAAGTTTCCATAAGCGTAATCAGTTTGTACGAGCTGAATTAGAACTGTAAAGTACATAAGAACGCAACTGGCGCCTGATCAGTGATTAAACGCCCACAAGCTTTTATGTTCCGAGCACGATATCGTATAGTGCATATTCTAATGTGACATGCCCCTGCTTCTTGTGTGCCATCACTGCATTATGCCTTAATAAAGCGAAGTAAGCCAATATATTCTAGTCAGTAGATCAATCCAATGAGTGTGCACTGTGCACTAGTTTCGGATTTCAGTCAGAAGTAGAGGGTGAATACTTTGAGTAGTAGTACTGGGCAAGGTAGAGAGTAAAGTAGAGGATGAATACATATTCTATTCACTGCTTGTAGAGACTCAACTTATCTTCCGCCGTGTAGAGTGGAATAATTACCATCTCAGCGGGTTTATTAGGAAACGTGTCTATTTACTGTATCACATTTGCTGACCACCGCTCAATCCGGTGGTGACTAAGGTGTCGTTGATAGCGGGGAGTGGCAAGAAACACAGTGACCTGCCGAGCGTACTAAGTAGTAAGAAGATGCTTGGTCTACCAATTTGTAGTGATACAGCGCTTCGAATGTCATGGGTGTGAATTGACTACCCATATCACCGAATGCTGTGAGACATGGCGCTATACCGCCAGCGTATAAAGTTGTTGACTGTTGGCACATACAATAACAACCGTCCTCGAAATCGTTAATCGCGGCCTGAATACAATCAATAATCAATATATGGCCCTAGCTCCTAAATATTCCGATGAGTAATATGTAGCTCCGTGACTCCATGAAGGAATGTCACGCTGTGCACTACATAATTCAGTTCTAAATTATTCGATTCACAAAAACAATCATCCAATTGCCAATTTTAAACAGTGCATCAGGGAAGCCAGAAGGGTAGCTACCCGTAAACATATCACAGTATCCGAGTGATTATTCGCTGCTCATTGAATAAGAAAGATTCTCGTTTTACTTCGTTTAGTACACTCGCAAGTCGCACATTGTACGGCGTATTGCCCACAATAGTATCTCCGCTGCAATAAACATTATCTATAAAGATCGATCGACCACTTTTAGCAATAAAGTGTGGGCATTTGACACATATCAAAGATACCATACCCTTCTAAGTACAATTTGCCATTGTTGTTTCTCGGATCGGGTTTGACGACCCAACCCTTCCCATGTTGCAGTTTCTACCAAGTATGATATATATTTGGCAATTGTTGGAATCGGTGTGCGTTTCTAGAGGAGTGAGCTGGGACCCAACGCCCGTTCTGAAGCATCGATGCCGACACTGTTCTGTCAAGCATAACAAATGTTTTTAAACGATTTTGGTGGGGGGGTTTTTTTTCGGCTAAAAGGGGCAGCCATGTTATGCACTGGCTGCAGTAGTTCATACACCTGGTGCTTGGGGTCGGCGGCTGTTGAAGCGGCATGAACGACTTGCGAGGTATAAGGATAAGCGTGGTCTGAACAAGTATTGTATAATCAACAAAATTAGTCATATATGTATAATAATCCACTCTCTTCATCTGACTCATATCCTAGTCTTCACACACATTTTTTTATGGACCTAGCGACTAGCATTTGTTAGCCGGCTTGTTCTCAGCGAGGCAGACTTTGAGTAGTTGCACGCAAGAACCAGCGGTTGTAAGAGTCTACGGTTGATTTGGTGTGAATCTCGTTCAGCAGGGTTTACACGCAAATTTATCCGAAATTGGCTATATTCAAGGATACTTTGCTTGGAGGTAAAGTCTCATTTTTAATCCTTGCAAGTATATTTGTTTTTAAATCCTTGCAATTATAACTGAATCGGCTTGATATGCGAGGTTACATAGTTGCAGTGCAGTCGTACGGAATGCGTTTCGAGAACCGCTGCAAATTTTACCGAGATAATCATACTTATGTGTACATATCAAGCATTTGTGTATATGAGCGGTAGATTATCATAATATGGTTGACGATACCACAATATGCGTAGATATGCCATTACAAAAATATATGTACCTATCATGACTTATAATAAGTTCAGAAGTGTACGTTTTATGCGCAAAAAGCCACGCTCAAAAGATAGCTAAGATCAAGCCCATCCATCGAAAACGTGTATTCAAGTCTATAGCAACTTCGGCGTCAAAAACACTATAAAATGCCACCTCAGATTAGCCAACCATTCGCTGAGCAGGTATTGCATATGCAATGTAGTTACCATAGCCTCCTACAACAGGCAGAAGGGTATGTTTCAGCCTCTGCATTATCATTATACGAATTTCAGCTCAACTGTCCTTCTGAACACATGACAGACGTTGGATGTTGGTCGTTATTGAACGCGATGCTTATCAAATCTAAAAGGCAAGCAACGAGCCGAAGAACTACGTCCCCACCCACGTAGCCCGTTCCCGATACCATCCCTGTGGTAACAATGTACTAGCTACTGCGTGGAGACTCACTATGAACAGAGTTTATATATGTATATATATATATATCTCTTTTCAATAGAAGCAGCCTACTAATTGCATCATGGAAGTTGTATGGTTTTTTTCATCTGTATCCGATCGTCGACAGGGAATGCTGGCACGAGCACCGCGGCAGCGGCAAATGAGAGCAGAATAATAAAGTAGAAAACATACTCCCATCCGTAAGTGTCGGAGACACCACCAATGACCAAGCCCTGCAGCACACTGCCCAGACAGCCCACTCCTGGAATATTAAGGGCATGCAAAGTACAAGTGCAGATGTAAGACACCATTTTAACAAGAAACAAATCCATAGCGTGGCCGAAGTGCGGCGTAAAACTAACGAGATCCTGTAGCCGCACGAGATTGCCTGTGGGCGATCGCGCAACGGATAAGCGTGGAGTCGATTGTTGCAGTATACGGTAAGTAGACAAGTTGGAACTACAATAGGCAAGCGTGCACATTACCTCTGGATCACCCTCTGTAAAATAAAACTATAGATTGTCTTTTTCGTCCAAATAAAGATCTTGGTCGCTGTCGGTTTTAGGGAATATCATTCTATGCCCTTATATATATCTATTCTTCGGCATGCAATAGATCGATGTAGATAGAAAGATCTTCATAGGTGCGTTCAAAGCCAATAGTTTTGGACGAACTCCATATGCAGCCCATGCATACTTATACGCACAAGCATAAATTCCACGAAAAATTACTAACAAACACTTACTTTGTATCTAATTGCACCTATCTTAACTCACGTTCACTGTCGTAGATAGTGCAACACTCATGTTTGAATATAGGAAAATCAGCTGCGCATGTGTACACGCATTTGTATCGTTACTTTCCGAATTCATGTACACACACCATTAATGAGGCCGGCCACAGTTGCCTGAACATTCATGCCATCGATCTCGCCAAAGTCTGTTGCTATGGGCCCACTCAGCAACATGTCGCACGAATTAGAACACACTCCTGCGATACCTATACACAGCGCCATGACCATCAGACTCCCGTAGGAGGATGTCAGAATGAATACTACCAGAATCACCTGCATGAGCATAGTATAGAAATCAAAACGCGTTGAATGATTCGAACCAGATGCTTCTGCAACTGACGGTTGCAACGCATGGCTACGCTACAAAGAAAAGCTGTATATTTAAGTATAGGCTACGGCCTGCGCTGCAGATTTATCGATAAGAGATGCTGTGTGAGCATGTGGTTTTCAACACGAAGCAAAAGGACTTATACTATTGTGATGGAAGAGAAGCTGTCGCTGTCATGCCGCATGTATTGCTCGTCACGCACGTGGCCGGGGCGAAATGTGACTGTTATTCAGCATTTTCAAATCAATGAATCTCTGCAACATAGCTGATGTTATAGGTGCATGCATGCACCATGTATGCGCTGATTCCTATGCACAGAATGTCGCGCAAGGACTCGTGATTTCACTCCTAAAGAGGCAAGCAAGAGTCCCTCGCCTATTGAAAGTGTGTATACGCACTTGATGGTATGACTCGCCTTCCATGACTACAGTACACCTACCCCCATAGTGACCTGGTAGATTGCCACTCCCCGGATTAAGCGACCGTTCACAAAGTATGAACACACAGGCATAGCGAACGGAGCGGAGATAGCGCCGCCAACTTCGAAACACAGTGACAGAAACCCGGCAGTGTCCTCAGGGAGGTGCACTACCTGCGAAAAAGGTAAAGAATAAATAGTCAATTAGTGAGTCAATTCCCAGATATCAAGCACGGCTTGAGATTAGTAGGCTGCGATCATGAGCCAAGGAATACTGCGTGATTCCAGGGAAATAACATGTGGTATAGTTTAACACTTCTCGGGTATATCTCTGGAGGGCCACCACATTTGGAGTCCAATATACATACCCAATACTAGCAAAATGGTTCCCATGTGACTGCTAGAGTGTTGTGTCATCAGAGCAAGGCACAAGGCGTAGAGTGTATTGCCACTCAAGTGCATTCGCACAGGCTATATCATGTAAATAACAGAGAACTACGGTTGAAACAGCTATGAGAGCCTTGAGGTGGTGTACTGGTTCTATTTGTCCGAACAACACTATAAGGTTTGCACTAAAGCTTAATGGCAAGGTGCAGATGCCGAAGAAACCTGCTGCGCCACGACCTTCTGCTTTAAAAAGAAAATAGCTAATTTAGCGTTGCATGAGCCGTCGAATGCAGATTGGTCATACGAGAAACCTTAAAACACCATACACTGACTACACTGCAATGCAGGTACGAGTTATGGGGTGGTGTTTACTACGGTCGAGTGGCATACCCATAGATATGAAAAAGCTCAAAGGGGGAGGGTGGAGCATAACCATAGACAATGTCCGTTGATACCACCAATGCTTACATATCGTATCTGATCCTCGCCATGAATTGATGAGACACACATCGCACTTTGAGATGTAGAAGCCACTTCCCTATTAACCGAAATAACGTCCGATACGCAGATAAGGCACACACCTTTGTGAGATACAGTGGCAGCCACATCATAAGGGCGTATCGCGTGAGCTTGATGAAAAAGAAACTGAGACTAGAGGCCGGTACCCCAGGAATTGTCATGGCCTCTACTGTTGAGATGCTATTCGTTGTTTGTGAACCTATTCATGTGCAATAGTAGTGTTTTACATATCTGAAGAAGGAAGAATATGCAATAGTACTCGCATGGTTATGCATACAGCAGGGTAGTGAATCTCAATTCCAGCTGGAGGCCGACACGAATAGCCATGGTGTTTAATCGGTGATCGAATCTCAGTATGCCCAAGTGTCAATGATTCCAGAAGCGAATTGTGTGCGTTGTGCTTTACTGAAGTTGTGTGCAGTGCAAGTGCGACAGTGAGGGCGTGTAAAATGTATCCCTGGGATGGATATAGCATGACGGCCGAGCCAATCTTCAGTAGCTCCACGGATTCGTGTGATATATTCTTTAGCATATTACATCACTGTTCTGACACTTTAGAATCCGATAGCACAGTCCATAATAAAAACGAACTCAAATCTTACACATACTTCTTTTATCTGTGCCCGTCTCCAATAACATACCAATCTTCTTGCTCGTGGCTGCAGATGGGTTCGGTGCCGCCACACCCACCTCACTTGGAGATCTGAGATACATGACATTGAGCAAACCCACGAAGGCCACCTGGCGTAATATAGTTGTGTATAAAAAATATTTTTTTTTAGTTGAGCATTGCCCAATAGTAGATATTTGTGAGAAACATGACCTGCATGTGCGTGTATGTACTCGACTTAGTTCACATACGTGTATGTCTGCTATCTCTGACTATAGCTAATACCCAAAACGGTGTATATTAGCGAGTACACCCCTTCCCTACTGTGTTTCTTCGACTACGAGATATGTGTTATATTATCTATTTAGTGATAGATATGTATATAGACTACATTTTTAATAATATACACCACTACACCACTTTCTTTATCCACTTTTGTGTAGACGACGAAAATTGTAGTAAATATACTCGTTTTGAAGAAGCTCTCGCTCACATCTAAACATACGCATTGAGACTGCGATATCCTGCATATAGGTTCGTCTTTTGATACCTCCCCGTATACTGGCAATATTATAAGTACAACAAATGTGATGGTAGTATACATATATAGGATAAATATAGGCATGATATCAAGCGAACATAGAGAAGAACAGCATGCTGTTATTTAGTGGGCGTTTGAGATATGGAAACGTATCCATCGCACGACGTACAACAGGAGCTGCACTCTCAGTCTCGTCTAGTTATTTGACCGTTGCAAACATGCATGAATGACAGGTACACGTCAGCATCTGACTGCATACAACTATAGCCGGAAGTTGAAAGCAATTTCTCCAGCCACCAATCTCGAGTAGGTACACTGCGAATGCCGTCGCTAGTACACCGCCCACCTGTATTGAATGTGCAATATCGAATATCGAATTTATTCACAGAATGTATGTCGGCCAGGAACAAGAGTGAAACGTCAGTTCGACACGCGCGTACATGATTCATACACCGACCAACACTGGTAAAAGCAAAATAATATGAGATATGAGAAGAGCAGGCACGGCCGTAAACGTTTTGTGCATTAATTCAAACTAGCCCAAACAAGCGTTGTCGAAAATGAGGGTATGGAAAGAATATGCAGGGAAGGGCGATGAGTATCTGCGATACCTGTCTCGTCTTTCAGAGGAGTACACGGACAAGGTGGCCAGCCAAATCGCACGTTAATCTGTCGAAGGGCTATGAAGCCCACGACGCACAGGGTAGGCACAAGATTGCGTAAAGTACCATGCATGTACGCTTTCATCACTGTACACAGAGGTGAACACAGTGGGTGCAATCGTGACGTGACACCAGCGCAGGCACCCAGGTAGACATGCATACAGAATGGTCAAGCATTGTTGCGTGCAGGTGGTTCAATCCAATCGAGCGTGCTAGATACAGACTATTTGCGCCCCACTCTCGTTCCGTGCTACATCACGGTCCCAGTTTATACTACACAGTTCATTGATTTATCTTGAAGAGTTAATTGAACTTACATATGGACTGGCACCCCAGACACCGTAGTACTTCGCTCGCACAGACTGACTCATCCATGGAGCTACGGATTTAACACAGTTGGGCCACAAGAGTGCCTAGAAAGCGATGAGAAAAATACAATTGAGTTACTGGTAGTCTAAACCTATTGGATAATATTGTAGTTAATGTAATTTTCAATCATATCTAATTCTGCAGAAGGAGAGGTGTGCATCGTCGATTGCAAAGTTACTTCACGAACAAACTTTAAGGCGAGATACAAGCCGTTAAAATGTCTAATAAATCTCTATCAACCTACGAAGCAGTCGAAAAGTCAAGTTTAAAGATGTGTGGTGCGGGCTGATCTGCCAAAAGAAAGTTGAGTTCGCAAAACCCTCATGCGCACATGCTGCTATATTTGAAAAAAGCATTCCTAAACTTTTGCGACTAAAATTTTGATGAGATCAACTTTTGTTGGTATAGTGAGCTGTCGTTTTATAGTGAGCTATCTTTGTCTTAATTCTTTGTAGATTAGCGTAAGCGCGATTGCATGCGACTCGATACGGGAGCAAATCTAACAACATCGCAGGGCAAAGACAAAGAGAACCAGTTTACAATAGCGTATACGAGTAGAAACTACACATTAATTTATTAGATTATAGAGGACCTGTGTATGAGTTAGTGACTACTAAACAGCTTAGAACGAGCCTACCTGGAATGATCCATTGAGCATCATGAAAAATAACAAGGTCGCAGTGGAGTTTAAGCTGCCGAATGCAAACATCGATGCCGCCGACCCAAAGAGTCCCGTCAATAGAAGATTCCGGGGGCCCTAGGAGTTTAAGTGTGAACACAATTTACTAGTGAAACTTGCAAGTATTGTTATCATGTGAAGGAACCTCGCTTTTTAAGTCTCAGCCCTTGCATCGGATCCTATTAGGACCCGTACAAAAGTCTCTTGTTCAGTTAAGCACCGCACATAATTGTGGTAGGGCGCGTGCTAAGTATTTTAAAGGAGTGGTAGTTGGGGATGTGAAAGCTGATGATGCACTATAGATAGAAGCATCAATGCGAGTGTACAATTCTATAACAGATGTGAGGTTTGAAGGTCAACATTGTACGGATTGAACAACCATGTCTTGATATAATTATATGAGAAGTTCTTGTAGCGAACAGAGCTGATTGTATCTGTGCAAACGTACACATTAAAATTTTACACGTCTGTGTTTGATCTCGACTATATCTTAGATGGAAATGGAAGACGCGTGTGAGAGTTGCATTCGACGCAGCATCCTATGCTAGTGAGAGTGCAGTTCGAACCCGCTAAGCGGAATATCTTCGTTTTAATTCCACTGATGGAGTAGTCACACATAGGTAATACTTTAGCAAATTGGGAGTCAGTATCGTGAAACACAACATTGCGTTACATTTCAGTATATTGTGTTACTGTCGATATGACTTCCCTGGATGTACTACTCCTTCCGCATATATTGTTCAGTTTCTACAGAATATATCGCCAATAATTCACATTCTGACCATGCGCTCAAGTCACAAGCATTGTCAATCCAAAAATGTGTGACTAGACACACTTCTGGATTGTAATAGCTAAGATACAATATTTGACACACTTATTCAATTACATCTGCCTCGATATATGCATATTCTTATGTTAAC
>NW_014040484.1:96762-102899 GCF_001186125.1 Sphaeroforma arctica JP610 | reverse complement strand
TGTGTGTGTGTGTGTGTGTGTGTGTGTGTGTGTGTGTGTGTGTGTGTGTGTGTGTGTGTGTGTGTGTGTGTGTGTAGTGTGTGTGTGTGTGTGTGTGTGTATATATATATATATATATAAATATTTATATATAAATATATATATATCGTGTATAAGCATGTTCTGGATAATATAGATATATCTCATACCTAAATGGTTTTCGAAGAAAGTACGCGGACGCATAAGCAAGAAAGGTCACTCCCAGCACACGAGCGACCCATTTTCTCTGACTTTGGTCAGCGATATCGCTCATTTTGTGATTTGTCTCCTTAATTGACGTGATGGCGATTGACAGTTCTGTATAATAAGCTATTGTACAATCCGCAGTGCTACTCCTAGAATTGTCAAATGTATGTAATAATATATCTTCTACATGTGTGCTATAACATCATCTAATGTGTATTATTATGAAGTCTTACTCGGTATTCCTCAATGTTCAATATTACTTAGGATTGTTAGACAAAACTGGCGAGGTTTTATAGGCAGTGTACGGCTAGAAACGAACCACTTTCACATACAGCTCTATAGAATGCACAGATTTTATTCGATATACGTTGGATCAAAATAAACCTGTTAGCACGTAGACCTTAACATAAAGTTGTGAATTTGAGGTATTAACGGTTATACACCAGAGTTGAGTATACACGGCTGAGATGTATGATTAGATTTGCGCTGTTGTTAGGGGAACCGTATAAAAGGAATCCCCTATTTTCGCATGTGACGTTTTAAATAGAGAGAGAGAATAAGTCAATAAGTAAATAGCATAACATTAATACCCTCAAGTCCTCAAAACAAAGGCTCTCTCTCTCTCTCAGGAGTCTCAGGCCTCATCAGCGGCCTCTCGCAGAAAGAGAGAACATAGCCTTCAAATCATACAGAGTGAACAAAAATGGTTTTTTAAAAAGTCACGGCTTTTTTTTGCTCGTACTCTTTCCTCTATGACTCATAGGAAGTTATAAATATCATCGATTCGTTGACTGTGATTGAACCATAACAATAATATGATGACATCGATGACGTCCGAGTGAAAAACTGCACATATTTACATAAAAGTGAGAACAGTGAACAAAAGTACAAACTGACATTGCAGCTCTTTGTGCAGTTTTTCTAGTAGTAGTATTTAAGTGTGGGACATTCACAAACTTCGAGTACCATTCATACTTCTGTTCACAAGAACAGTCAATATTGGGTTGAATTGAATTAATCAACATGAAGGTAAGTTCTTCAATGTTCCTACACTAAAGCTGTCGTTTCCTCTAGAAATGAATCACGCTCTCTACGAATTTTTTACTCGTCGAAGTACTACTTCATTTTAAAAGTGGTTATGTTTTACCTCATTTTGTGTTATCGTAGCAATTCAATTCTACTTAGGTCATACGTGCGCAGTGGTGTGGAATGAGCAGGATTTTGTTCGCTAGTCGCATCGCTATAGGTATACTGCCGCGTTCGGATCGACATGGTTCCCTTAGTAGTTTACAACTTATTAATATTTATAGATATGCCCACCTTTCTCAAGTTGGTCATAATGTGTTCGTCGATCTGACTTTGTTCACAGCTCAAATATACAAGATTCAAGAAGGGTTTATAGTTGGCTGTGAGCATGGTATTCCCTATAAGAACACACGGACGTTATTTATTTCGTTTGTATTTGTCACTTATATTTGAGCTTTTTTAGGCACATTGCTTGGGCTGATGTATCATTGCCATAGAAGTAAATTGTGCGCGATTCTTTATTATCGATCTTTTGTGCCATGCGCTACGAAATGGTATTCCAGCTGCTCTCTAATTTAAAATTTGTGTGTCATTCGGAGTTTTAGCTGTTCTACTATGACTGATTGATTATTCGATATTCAAATATAAAAGTACAATTTGCTTACATACAAATCTGCTTGCTGCGTACTACCTTATGTATTAGTTCGCCGTATTAGCAGCTGTCGTAGCCTATGCGTCTGCAAGTGGCGTGTCACTCACAGCACCAGAAGATCGGTTTTTGGCGGAGGAAGAGCTTATTGAGCATGTCAACTCTTTACCTGGCAACACCTGGTATGTACTTGGGCGAAATTAATTATTGAAATATGAATCTTAGGAGTGCTATATTTCGAAAGTATAAGTTATGGCTTCAAGAAGAGTTGACTGAGCATGTCGATTTTTCACCCGTGATGGCTGGCCAAAATGGTCCTTAAAATACGGGATCATAGAAGTTTGAACGTGTTCTGGTTCCTGCGTATATCATTCTTGAAGGCTCATACATAGCGTTCACTTTATGATACAGGACTGCTGGCGTGAATGATTATCACAAGGGCTGGACTGTGGACGAAATCAAATTCTCTATGGGAACTACAGTAGAAAGCAAGGGACCTAAGGTCTACTCGGAGTTAGATGTGGCTGATGTGATAAACAGTCTGCCTAAGGAGTATGATGCCCGCACGGAGCACGGGAAGTGCATCCACCCAGTGCGTAATCAAGGAAGATGTGAGTCAACATTCGCATTCGATGCTTGAAAACGTGGGTGTTGGCCTCAACTTTGACTGTTCAAAATATACATAATATGCGTGTATGTCTGTGAATGGTGCGTATAAGCCTGTTTTACCTTCTCTATACGAAAAACTATACAAGTATCAATCGATTGTTTTGGCTCACTCAATGAACATATATATATATATGTCCACAGGTGGAAGTTGCTGGAGTTTTGGCGCGAGTGAGGCCCTCTCCGACCGATTCTGCATGGCCGGCCACGACGTTCTGCTGGCCCCGCAATATCTCGTGAGCTGCGATCCCGTTGACCTGGGCTGCTATGGAGGACAGTTGTTCACGGTCTGGGGATATATGTATGTTGCTACGTCGTTAAGTCTTGTATAGTGAATATATTCATCTTTTTGTATATCTTACCCTTGATATCCTGATTATGTGATAGCAGTATTGTCTTTTGTGTTTTGCTGACATTTTATGGGGATTGCTTTTACCTAAAATGAAGTGAACGGGGTTTAGTTATTATGCGTTGCGTTTTTTGTTCTTTTTCGAGCGAATAATCGTTGTTGTTTTTCGTATTTTATATACAACTTCACGCAGGACCAAGAGATGTTATCTCCTCAATCTCGATCGTTAGCTGATAACAGCCTGTGATCGGACTAACCTAATGTGCGATTTAAAAAATATTTTGGAGTCACCGTTCCATATGTGTAACTCGGGTGACTAAGCTTTAGAAATGCATTTTATCGGGTAAAAGAAACACCAGTTCATTCTTGATCTGCATCATTTATGTAGTTTTGTAAATTGGCATGCTTGTACTGTCAATCAGGCGCTTCCATGGGCTCCCGGCGGAGTCTTGCGATCCATACACATCGGGCGAATCAGAAATATCGGGCTCATGTATTGAACAGTGCGAGGACGGAACACCGATCAAGTTTTACAAGGTTGACACGATTAATAACATATTCTCTCAATACTATATGTCCGTCGCGTTAGAATGTTGCATTCAACTAGTTTTCCAATACAATTCTGTTGGTAAGGAAGTGCAGAGTACTTCTTGATTTGAATGCGATTCTAAGATCTACGTTTCACATAGATATATATTCTGGACATTTACTGTTTTAGTTTATTGTTTGTGTCGCTTTGATACTGATCAGATCATTTCTAACTTGATTCTATTGCAGGCTAAGTCCGTATATCCTGTCGTAACTTGGTTCGATACTGAAGAGAGTGCTGTACAGAAAATGATGGCCGAGATTTACAAGAACGGGCCTATTGAAGCTGCTTACATGGTCTATCAAGTGAGTATGCATCGACGAGATTTGTTATCTGTAGTTCTTTGCACTGATACTATTATATGCAGGCGGAACTACTTGCCCGTTTGTGTGCCATTATTATGTCATTGGAGAATTAGTGACGAGTATTGCTGATGCCAGCTATTCAATTGTTTATGTTTACATGTGTTTGCACCCTTGCTTAGCCTGTAGCTGCAGGGAACATTTTTTTACGATAAGATGCTTACGAAATGAGCTGGCGTTCGCAGAGTACGTATACGTGTATTCTGGTGTAAGGTGTACTTGCACGCTCGTCGCGGAACGCTTATGGGCGAATGTCACCGTTTTGTATCAATCAATTGCATTTTTCTTGCGACACGTCAGTAAGCTATCATAACTACTTGTATTCGTCACAGGATTTCATGAGCTACAAAGGTGGAGTGTACAAGTACACTAAAGGTCCTCTGATGGGTGGACACGCTATCAAGATCGTCGGGTGGGGCACTGATGAGAAGCAAGGAGATTACTGGATCGTGCAGAACAGTTGGGGTGCGTGCAATTGTTTTGTTTTTGCTTTGTTTTGGGTAAATCATTCTCATTATAGTTGCAAAAACGTGGGTTACACTTCAAGGCGTTGTAATGCCAGTGGAAGCATCATAGTCCTTATTCCCCCTCCCACTTTACCTCTCCTGCCCCTTTCAAAAGATTCGGTGGTTTACTTGTATCGCAATATCACCTCATCATATAGTGCCAATCCGACGTGTAACTTATTCAACGGAATGTAGATCTAATAGGGAATAAATTACTAGCTAATCAAGAGTGGATTTAGAACAACAGTCAATACTAAAGACCGGTCCGCGATCACTCAGTCGTAGGTCACTTCTTTTAACTCATGCCTCGTTGTAGGAGCTGACTGGGGACTCGACGGATTCTTCTGGATCGAGAAGGGTGTCAACTCGTGCAATATAGAGGCCAACGCATGGGCCGGCCTACCGGTAAGTAGAACATAGGTGATGAATACTATTCTAAAGGGTTAAAACTAAAAGGTGGACGGGGTTGATGGTCTGGTCCATAAATATGTTTGTGTTCTGAGGTACAGAATGCATGCACTACCGTCTGCTAGTTCCTTTGGGGAGTGAGCAATTTGCTTGCTTACTGTCACAGTTTTGACATCTCCAGCAAAGTGCTACCTGATTTTTTTGCTACAGAGATTTCTCTGATGTGGTATATCACAAGGTTACATGGGGCATCAATCTCGCATTCATTTTAAATCTCTGCTCAACCTTTTTCGTTTCTCGCACTATATTAGTGGTCTTAACATCCCTTATTATCTAAAACTGTGAAGATGAATTCAACTCAAATAATTTGAAAATTAAACTCGCAGGATGTGGAGGATCTCTAGGTCTTTTCAGGTTGGTTTGGATATCAAACAACCCCGAGGTTTCTGACTGGCACAAAATCGCGCAGTAGTGAGGTGTGTTCTCAGGACGGATTCAACGTAGAACTTCTGGAACACCCTGTTGGATAATATACTAAAGAAATAATCATCAGTTGTTAGCCATCATTGGTAGAGAGTTGTGTAGCAGGTGTATAATATAAATACAAGGCTATGATCACTGTCAGTCTTAAAGGTATTGAGTTTGGAAACTCGAATCAGTTTTTAAAATACTAATAAAATAAGATTTCGCAGTTGGAAGCAAACAGGTTGAATTTTTTATGGTTTTATGGCCCTCTTATGAAAGCACGTGCGTATTGTTACTTAGGCTGGGAACATATTCATAATAATATTACAATAGATGCCCAGGCGGACAGTCCAGCCGCCAGGAGTTCGAAGATGTTGCTATGAAACTCTGCAATTGCTGCGAGTTTTACAAACAAATCATAATAAGTTTACCTTTTAAATTCACACTCGGAAAAGAGGGAGCATAAAAAGATATATGAAAATGCTTAAAAGTTTGGGGATAACACTGCACTGCACAGTTTTGCAACATTTTCAATAAGTATTAGTGATACCATATTCCACTGAGAGATAAGAGGTCTAGATATAGACCGAGATTTAAAAACACAAATTGATTAGCTATTATTTGTAAGTAGTGGTATTTTATCTACGCACAACGAAATATAGGTTTAAAAAAACGGACGGCGCAAACGTAATTATAATAAATACCAAGCCGATTACAATATATAATGTATCATCATATATATATATGTATATATATATATATTTATATATATTTATATATATATATATGTATGTATGTTTGTGTATATATATATATATCTATATATATATGTATGTGTGTGTGTGTGTGTGTGTGTGTGTGTGTGTGTGTGTGTGTGTATATAATAAATATA
>NW_014040484.1:94543-95759 GCF_001186125.1 Sphaeroforma arctica JP610 | reverse complement strand
GGTATATATATAAATATATATATAGCTAATAATTTCTGGTACTTCTGTGTGATCAATACTTATGCACAAGGATTTGATTATATGAGAGATACATATCGTAATAAATATACGAAGACAGATGCATGACCTCCCTGGGGCTTTTTGTATAATTCTGGTCTCAAACGATGCATGAGGCGCGGGGATGGCGTAGCCAGTCAGGCCACGAAATTCTCACTGTAAGTCTCGACGCCCAATTGCTACTTGACCATTCTGGTCTTAAAATCACTATATCCAGCTAGCTAGTAACAGCGGTCAGACACTTGACCATTCTAGCCTTAAAATCACTTTATCCAGCTAGCTAATACTAGCAGTTAGGCACTTGACCACTCTAGTCTTAAAATCACTATATCCAGCTAGCTAGTAATAGTGGTTACCTAATACTGTGGATAAGGCAGAAATTTGAATGAAACGTCGTGGCACAAGGCTGTCTTTTTAAAATGTTATGTGTGATGGTGCTCAACGGCTGACTGTTTGATTTAGAAGGCTGTGTGACGGCGCTATGTAAATGTTTATGAATAGCCAAACGCACACATAGCCTACTAAGATAAAAACAAGAAAACCTAAGAACCCTAGTCTTGGAGGCTTGAACCGCGAATTAAAGTGCGGTACAATTTTACTTTAACTCGTAACTGATAACACATGAAAATCAGTAAATATGTATTTACGTGTGTAAATACATAGATATGTTTTAGGCTATTCATTCCATGTCTTAGGCTATTGAGTTTGTGTTACAAGTCGTTATTTCTGCTATACTGAATCGTTCGGTATATATTCTTTGTACTGTTTGTCTCGTAATTCTTTGTTACAGATCGATTGTTTCTAAATTTAACAGTTTGTACAGCCTAAAGTCTACCGCGCATCGATATATATTTCCTTTCATAGAAGTTTAGTTTGTTTGTCCAACTCGGTGATCGTCTGGAAATTGGTACTATGGCGGCTATGGAGACTTGGGGTAACAAGACCACCATGAACATCAACGACATACTCTACCGAAATATCTTGGCCTCGCGCTACTTCTCCCAGGACCTTGCGTAAGTGATTCTCATTTTGTCTACCAGTGCGCTTTCCACACCATGCAAACGCATAATTAGCTGCTACCATAGTTGTGCATTGACTTGAACTAAGGTCATAGTTTACACAATCAAACACACACACAAACACGAGCACATTCACATTA